>NW_026961507.1:300000-524327 GCF_963924245.1 Chroicocephalus ridibundus
ACTTTTCCCTCCTGGCACTTTCCATGTGGGAGATATAGCAGGATGTATATTGGTTTTGAGGACAACTCAATGGACAGTGTAGGGAGAAAAGTTCCTGGCTCCTTGAATGCCGTTTCTGGAGACACTGCGATCAATGTGGGAGATATGTCAAGATGTGTGTTGGTTTTGAGGACAGCTTTCTGGAGTGTCTCAGCAAAGAGGTCACACGGATAATCAGAGCAATTCTCAGAGACACTGAGACCAAGCTCCACAATTCCTCCTGGCACTTTCCCTGTAGGAGATACCGCAAGACGTTTCTGTATATTGGGCACAGCGCTCTGCAGGGTGTTAGCAGAGAGTTTCCCGGGACAGTGAAACCCTATGTCAGAGACAGTGAGAAGAAGCCCCAATGTTCCCTCCAGGCACTTTCAGTGTGGGTGCCTTCTCCACGTGGTTCCTGGTTTCACTGCAGCTCTGAAGAGAATGTTAGCAAAGAGGTAATTGGGACAGTGCAAACAGTACTCAAAGACAGGGAGAGCAAGCTCTACATTACTCTCTTGGCACTTTGGATGTGGGACATACAGCGAGATGTTTGCTGCTTTTACATTTGGCTGTTGGGAGATTTACAGCACAAAGATATCTAGTTGATTTGAAGCAGTTCCGAGAAAGTCTAAGCATAATCCTCACTTTTCCCTCCTGGCACTTTCCCTGTAGGGGATACCGCAAGACGTTTCTGTATATTGGGCACAGCGCTCTGCAGGGTGTTAGCAGAGAGTTTCCCGGGACAGTGAAACCCTATGTCAAAGACACTGAGAAGAAGCCCCAATGTTTCCTCCAGGCACTTTCAGTGTGGGTGCCTTCTCCACGTGGTTCCTGGTTTCACTGCAGCTCTGAAGAGAATGTTAGCAAAGAGGTAATCGGGACAGTGCAAACAGTACTCAAAGACAGGGAGAGCAAGCTCTACATTACTCTCTCGGCACTTTGGATGTGGGACATACAGCGAGATGTTTGCTGCTTTTGCGTTTGGCTGTTGGGAGATTTACAGCACAAAGATATCTAGTTGATTTGAAGCAGTTCCGAGAAAGTCTAAGCATAATCCTCACTTTTCACTCCTGGCACTTTCCCTGTAGGGGATACCGCAAGACGTTTCTGTATATTGGGCACAGCGCTCTGCAGGGTGTTAGCAGAGAGTTTCCCGGGACAGTGAAACCCTATGTCAGAGACACTGAGAAGAAGCCCCAACGTTCCTTCCAGGCACTTTTAGTGTGGGTGCCTTCTCCACGTGGTTCCTGGTTTCACTGCAGCTCTGAAGAGAATGTTAGCAAAGAGGTAATCGGGACAGTGCAAACAGTACTCAAAGACAGGGAGAGCAAGCTCTACATTACTCTCTTGGCACTTTGGATGTGGGACATAGAGCGAGATGTTTGCTGCTTTTACATTTGGCTGTTGGGAGATTTACAGCACAAAGATATCTAGTTGATTTGAAGCAGTTCCGAGAAAGTCTAAACATAATCCTCACTTTTCCCTCCTGGCACTTTCCCTGTAGGAGATACCGCAAGACGTTTCTGTACATTGGGCACAGCGCTCTGCAGGGTGTTAGCAGAGAGTTTCCCGGGACAGTGAAACCCTATGTCAGAGACACTGAGAAGAAGCCCCAATGTTCCCTCCAGGCACTTTCAGTGTGGGTGCCTTCTCCACGTGGTTCCTGGTTTCACTGCAGCTCTGAAGAGAATGTTAGCAAAGAGGTAATCGGGACAGTGCAAACAGTACTCAAAGACAGGGAGAGCAAGCTCTCTCTTGGCACTTTGGATGTGGGACATAGAGCGAGATGTTTGCTGCTTTTACATTTGGCTGTTGGGAGATTTACAGCACAAAGATATCTAGTTGATTTGAAGCAGTTCCGAGAAAGTCTAAACATAATCCTCACTTTTCCCTCCTGGCACTTTCCCTGTAGGAGATACCGCAAGATGTTTCTGTACATTGGGCACAGCGCTCTGCAGGGTGTTAGCAGAGAGTTTCCCGGGACAGTGAAACCCTATGTCAGAGACACTGAGAAGAAGCCCCAATGTTCCCTCCAGGCACTTTCAGTGTGGGTGCCTTCTCCACGTGGTTCCTGGTTTCACTGCAGCTCTGAAGAGAATGTTAGCAAAGAGGTAACCGGGACAGTGCAAACAGTACTCAAAGACAGGGAGAGCAAGCTCTCTCTTGGCACTTTGGATGTGGGACATACAGCGAGATGTTTGCTGCTTTTACATTTGGCTGTTGGGAGATTTACAGCACAAAGATATCTAGTTGATTTGAAGCAGTTCCGAGAAAGTCTAAGCATAATCCTCACTTTTCCCTCCTGGCACTTTCCATGTGGGAGATATAGCAGGATGTATATTGGTTTTGAGGACAACTCAATGGACAGTGTAGGGAGAAAAGTTCCTGGCTCCTTGAATGCCGTTTCTGGAGACACTGCGATCAATGTGGGAGATATGTCAAGATGTGTGTTGGTTTTGAGGACAGCTTTCTGGAGTGTCTCAGCAAAGAGGTCACACGGATAATCAGAGCAATTCTCAGAGACACTGAGACCAAGCTCCACAATTCCTCCTGGCACTTTCCCTGTAGGAGATACCGCAAGACGTTTCTGTATATTGGGCACAGCGCTCTGCAGGGTGTTAGCAGAGAGTTTCCCGGGACAGTGAAACCCTATGTCAGAGACAGTGAGAAGAAGCCCCAATGTTCCTTCCAGGCACTTTCAGTGTGGGTGCCTTCTCCACGTGGTTCCTGGTTTCACTGCAGCTCTGAAGAGAATGTTAGCAAAGAGGTAATCGGGACAGTGCAAACAGTACTCAAAGACAGGGAGAGCAAGCTCTACATTACTCTCTTGGCACTTTGGATGTGGGACATACAGCGAGATGTTTGCTGCTTTTACATTTGGCTGTTGGGAGATTTACAGCACAAAGATATCTAGTTGATTTGAAGCAGTTCCGAGAAAGTCTAAGCATAATCCTCACTTTTCCCTCCTGGCACTTTCCCTGTAGGGGATACCGCAAGACGTTTCTGTATATTGGGCACAGCGCTCTGCAGGGTGTTAGCAGAGAGTTTCCCGGGACAGTGAAACCCTATGTCAAAGACACTGAGAAGAAGCCCCAATGTTCCCTCCAGGCACTTTCAGTGTGGGTGCCTTCTCCACGTGGTTCCTGGTTTCACTGCAGCTCTGAAGAGAATGTTAGCAAAGAGGTAATCGGGACAGTGCAAACAGTACTCAAAGACAGGGAGAGCAAGCTCTACATTACTCTCTTGGCACTTTGGATGTGGGACATACAGCGAGATGTTTGCTGCTTTTACATTTGGCTGTTGGGAGATTTACAGCACAAAGATATCTAGTTGATTTGAAGCAGTTCCGAGAAAGTCTAAACATAATCCTCACTTTTCCCTCCTGGCACTTTCCCTGTAGGGGATACCGCAAGACGTTTCTGTATATTGGGCACAGCGCTCTGCAGGGTGTTAGCAGAGAGTTTCCCGGGACAGTGAAACCCTATGTCAGAGACACTGAGAAGAAGCCCCAACGTTCCTTCCAGGCACTTTCAGTGTGGGTGCCTTCTCCACGTGGTTCCTGGTTTCACTGCAGCTCTGAAGAGAATGTTAGCAAAGAGGTAATCGGGACAGTGCAAACAGTACTCAAAGACAGGGAGAGCAAGCTCTACATTACTCTCTTGGCACTTTGGATGTGGGACATAGAGCGAGATGTTTGCTGCTTTTACATTTGGCTGTTGGGAGATTTACAGCACAAAGATATCTAGTTGATTTGAAGCAGTTCCGAGAAAGTCTAAACATAATCCTCACTTTTCCCTCCTGGCACTTTCCCTGTAGGAGATACCGCAAGATGTTTCTGTACATTGGGCACAGCGCTCTGCAGGGTGTTAGCAGAGAGTTTCCCGGGACAGTGAAACCCTATGTCAGAGACACTGAGAAGAAGCCCCAATGTTCCCTCCAGGCACTTTCAGTGTGGGTGCCTTCTCCACGTGGTTCCTGGTTTCACTGCAGCTCTGAAGAGAATGTTAGCAAAGAGGTAACCGGGACAGTGCAAACAGTACTCAAAGACAGGGAGAGCAAGCTCTCTCTTGGCACTTTGGATGTGGGACATAGAGCGAGATGTTTGCTGCTTTTACATTTGGCTGTTGGGAGATTTACAGCACAAAGATATCTAGTTGATTTGAAGCAGTTCCGAGAAAGTCTAAACATAATCCTCACTTTTCCCTCCTGGCACTTTCCCTGTAGGAGATACCGCAAGATGTTTCTGTACATTGGGCACAGCGCTCTGCAGGGTGTTAGCAGAGAGTTTCCCGGGACAGTGAAACCCTATGTCAGAGACACTGAGAAGAAGCCCCAATGTTCCCTCCAGGCACTTTCAGTGTGGGTGCCTTCTCCACGTGGTTCCTGGTTTCACTGCAGCTCTGAAGAGAATGTTAGCAAAGAGGTAACCGGGACAGTGCAAACAGTACTCAAAGACAGGGAGAGCAAGCTCTCTCTTGGCACTTTGGATGTGGGACATACAGCGAGATGTTTGCTGCTTTTACATTTGGCTGTTGGGAGATTTACAGCACAAAGATATCTAGTTGATTTGAAGCAGTTCCGAGAAAGTCTAAGCATAATCCTCACTTTTCCCTCCTGGCACTTTCCATGTGGGAGATATAGCAGGATGTATATTGGTTTTGAGGACAACTCAATGGACAGTGTAGGGAGAAAAGTTCCTGGCTCCTTGAATGCCGTTTCTGGAGACACTGCGATCAATGTGGGAGATATGTCAAGATGTGTGTTGGTTTTGAGGACAGCTTTCTGGAGTGTCTCAGCAAAGAGGTCACACGGATAATCAGAGCAATTCTCAGAGACACTGAGACCAAGCTCCACAATTCCTCCTGGCACTTTCCCTGTAGGAGATACCGCAAGACGTTTCTGTATATTGGGCACAGCGCTCTGCAGGGTGTTAGCAGAGAGTTTCCCGGGACAGTGAAACCCTATGTCAGAGACAGTGAGAAGAAGCCCCAATGTTCCTTCCAGGCACTTTCAGTGTGGGTGCCTTCTCCACGTGGTTCCTGGTTTCACTGCAGCTCTGAAGAGAATGTTAGCAAAGAGGTAATCGGGACAGTGCAAACAGTACTCAAAGACAGGGAGAGCAAGCTCTACATTACTCTCTTGGCACTTTGGATGTGGGACATACAGCGAGATGTTTGCTGCTTTTACATTTGGCTGTTGGGAGATTTACAGCACAAAGATATCTAGTTGATTTGAAGCAGTTCCGAGAAAGTCTAAGCATAATCCTCACTTTTCCCTCCTGGCACTTTCCCTGTAGGGGATACCGCAAGACGTTTCTGTATATTGGGCACAGCGCTCTGCAGGGTGTTAGCAGAGAGTTTCCCGGGACAGTGAAACCCTATGTCAAAGACACTGAGAAGAAGCCCCAATGTTCCCTCCAGGCACTTTCAGTGTGGGTGCCTTCTCAACGTGGTTCCTGGTTTCACTGCAGCTCTGAAGAGAATGTTAGCAAAGAGGTAATCGGGACAGTGCAAACAGTACTCAAAGACAGGGAGAGCAAGCTCTACATTACTCTCTTGGCACTTTGGATGTGGGACATAGAGCGAGATGTTTGCTGCTTTTACATTTGGCTGTTGGGAGATTTACAGCACAAAGATATCTAGTTGATTTGAAGCAGTTCCGAGAAAGTCTAAACATAATCCTCACTTTTCCCTCCTGGCACTTTCCCTGTAGGGGATACCGCAAGACGTTTCTGTATATTGGGCACAGCGCTCTGCAGGGTGTTAGCAGAGAGTTTCCCGGGACAGTGAAACCCTATGTCAGAGACACTGAGAAGAAGCCCCAACGTTCCTTCCAGGCACTTTCAGTGTGGGTGCCTTCTCCACGTGGTTCCTGGTTTCACTGCAGCTCTGAAGAGAATGTTAGCAAAGAGGTAATCGGGACAGTGCAAACAGTACTCAAAGACAGGGAGAGCAAGCTCTACATTACTCTCTTGGCACTTTGGATGTGGGACATAGAGCGAGATGTTTGCTGCTTTTACATTTGGCTGTTGGGAGATTTACAGCACAAAGATATCTAGTTGATTTGAAGCAGTTCCGAGAAAGTCTAAACATAATCCTCACTTTTCCCTCCTGGCACTTTCCCTGTAGGAGATACCGCAAGACGTTTCTGTACATTGGGCACAGCGCTCTGCAGGGTGTTAGCAGAGAGTTTCCCGGGACAGTGAAACCCTATGTCAGAGACAGTGAGAAGAAGCCCCAATGTTCCCTCCAGGCACTTTCAGTGTGGGTGCCTTCTCCACGTGGTTCCTGGTTTCACTGCAGCTCTGAAGAGAATGTTAGCAAAGAGGTAATCGGGACAGTGCAAGCAGTACTCAAAGACAGGGAGAGCAAGCTCTCTCTTGGCACTTTGGATGTGGGACATACAGCGAGATGTTTGCTGCTTTTGCGTTTGGCTGTTGGGAGATTTACAGCACAAAGATATCTAGTTGATTTGAAGCAGTTCCGAGAAAGTCTAAACATAATCCTCACTTTTCCCTCCTGGCACTTTCCATGTGGGAGATATAGCAGGATGTATATTGGTTTTGAGGACAACTCAATGGATAGTGTAGGGAGAAAAGTTCCTGGCTCCTTGAATGCCGTTTCTGGAGACACTGCGATCAATGTGGGAGATATGTCAAGATGTGTGTTGGTTTTGAGGACAGCTTTCTGGAGTGTCTCAGCAAAGAGGTCACACGGATAATCAGAGCAATTCTCAGAGACACTGAGACCAAGCTCCACAATTCCTCCTGGCACTTTCCCTGTAGGAGATACCGCAAGACGTTTCTGTATATTGGGCACAGCGCTCTGCAGGGTGTTAGCAGAGAGTTTCCCGGGACAGTGAAACCCTATGTCAGAGACACTGAGAAGAAGCCCCAATGTTCCTTCCAGGCACTTTCAGTGTGGGTGCCTTCTCCACGTGGTTCCTGGTTTCACTGCAGCTCTGAAGAGAATGTTAGCAAAGAGGTAATCGGGACAGTGCAAACAGTACTCAAAGACAGGGAGAGCAAGCTCTACATTACTCTCTTGGCACTTTGGATGTGGGACATACAGCGAGATGTTTGCTGCTTTTACATTTGGCTGTTGGGAGATTTACAGCACAAAGATATCTAGTTGATTTGAAGCAGTTCCGAGAAAGTCTAAGCATAATCCTCACTTTTCCCTCCTGGCACTTTCCCTGTAGGGGATACCGCAAGACGTTTCTGTATATTGGGCACAGCGCTCTGCAGGGTGTTAGCAGAGAGTTTCCCGGGACAGTGAAACCCTATGTCAAAGACACTGAGAAGAAGCCCCAATGTTCCCTCCAGGCACTTTCAGTGTGGGTGCCTTCTCAACGTGGTTCCTGGTTTCACTGCAGCTCTGAAGAGAATGTTAGCAAAGAGGTAATCGGGACAGTGCAAACAGTACTCAAAGACAGGGAGAGCAAGCTCTACATTACTCTCTTGGCACTTTGGATGTGGGACATACAGCGAGATGTTTGCTGCTTTTACATTTGGCTGTTGGGAGATTTACAGCACAAAGATATCTAGTTGATTTGAAGCAGTTCCGAGAAAGTCTAAACATAATCCTCACTTTTCCCTCCTGGCACTTTCCCTGTAGGGGATAGCGCAAGACGTTTCTGTATATTGGGCACAGCGCTCTGCAGGGTGTTAGCAGAGAGTTTCCCGGGACAGTGAAACCCTATGTCAGAGACACTGAGAAGAAGCCCCAACGTTCCTTCCAGGCACTTTCAGTGTGGGTGCCTTCTCCACGTGGTTCCTGGTTTCACTGCAGCTCTGAAGAGAATGTTAGCAAAGAGGTAATCGGGACAGTGCAAACAGTACTCAAAGACAGGGAGAGCAAGCTCTACATTACTCTCTTGGCACTTTGGATGTGGGACATAGAGCGAGATGTTTGCTGCTTTTACATTTGGCTGTTGGGAGATTTACAGCACAAAGATATCTAGTTGATTTGAAGCAGTTCCGAGAAAGTCTAAACATAATCCTCACTTTTCCCTCCTGGCACTTTCCCTGTAGGAGATACCGCAAGACGTTTCTGTACATTGGGCACAGCGCTCTGCAGGGTGTTAGCAGAGAGTTTCCCGGGACAGTGAAACCCTATGTCAGAGACACTGAGAAGAAGCCCCAATGTTCCCTCCAGGCACTTTCAGTGTGGGTGCCTTCTCCACGTGGTTCCTGGTTTCACTGCAGCTCTGAAGAGAATGTTAGCAAAGAGGTAATCGGGACAGTGCAAGCAGTACTCAAAGACAGGGAGAGCAAGCTCTCTCTTGGCACTTTGGATGTGGGACATACAGCGAGATGTTTGCTGCTTTTGCGTTTGGCTGTTGGGAGATTTACAGCACAAAGATATCTAGTTGATTTGAAGCAGTTCCGAGAAAGTCTAAACATAATCCTCACTTCTCCCTCCTGGCACTTTCCATGTGGGAGATATAGCAGGATGTATATTGGTTTTGAGGACAACTCAATGGATAGTGTAGGGAGAAAAGTTCCTGGCTCCTTGAATGCCGTTTCTGGAGACACTGCGATCAATGTGGGAGATATGTCAAGATGTGTGTTGGTTTTGAGGACAGCTTTCTGGAGTGTCTTAGCAAAGAGGTCACACGGATAATCAGAGCAATTCTCAGAGACACTGAGACCAAGCTCCACAATTCCTCCTGGCACTTTCCCTGTAGGAGATACCGCAAGACGTTTCTGTATATTGGGCACAGCGCTCTGCAGGGTGTTAGCAGAGAGTTTCCCGGGACAGTGAAACCCTATGTCAGAGACACTGAGAAGAAGCCCCAATGTTCCCTCCAGGCACTTTCAGTGTGGGTGCCTTCTCCACGTGGTTCCTGGTTTCACTGCAGCTCTGAAGAGAATGTTAGCAAAGAGGTAATTGGGACAGTGCAAACAGTACTCAAAGACAGGGAGAGCAAGCTCTACATTACTCTCTTGGCACTTTGGATGTGGGACATACAGCGAGATGTTTGCTGCTTTTACATTTGGCTGTTGGGAGATTTACAGCACAAAGATATCTAGTTGATTTGAAGCAGTTCCGAGAAAGTCTAAGCATAATCCTCACTTTTCCCTCCTGGCACTTTCCCTGTAGGGGATACCGCAAGACGTTTCTGTATATTGGGCACAGCGCTCTGCAGGGTGTTAGCAGAGAGTTTCCCGGGACAGTGAAACCCTATGTCAGAGACACTGAGAAGAAGCCCCAATGTTCACTCCAGGCACTTTCAGTGTGGGTGCCTTCTCCACGTGGTTCCTGGTTTCACTGCAGCTCTGAAGAGAATGTTAGCAAAGAGGTAATCGGGACAGTGCAAGCAGTACTCAAAGACAGGGAGAGCAAGCTCTCTCTTGGCACTTTGGATGTGGGACATACAGCGAGATGTTTGTTGCTTTTGCGTTTGGCTGTTGGGAGATTTACAGCACAAAGATATCTAGTTGATTTGAAGCAGTTCCGAGAAAGTCTAAGCATAATCCTCACTTTTCCCTCCTGGCACTTTCCCTGTAGGGGATACCGCAAGACGTTTCTGTATATTGGGCACAGCGCTCTGCAGGGTGTTAGCAGAGAGTTTCCCGGGACAGTGAAACCCTATGTCAGAGACACTGAGAAGAAGCCCCAATGTTCACTCCAGGCACTTTCAGTGTGGGTGCCTTCTCCACGTGGTTCCTGGTTTCACTGCAGCTCTGAAGAGAATGTTAGCAAAGAGGTAATCGGGACAGTGCAAACAGTACTCAAAGACAGGGAGAGCAAGCTCTCTCTTGGCACTTTGGATGTGGGACATACAGCGAGATGTTTGTTGCTTTTGCGTTTGGCTGTTGGGAGATTTACAGCACAAAGATATCTAGTTGATTTGAAGCAGTTCCGAGAAAGTCTAAGCATAATCCTCACTTTTCCCTCCTGGCACTTTCCCTGTAGGAGATACCGCAAGACGTTTCTGTATATTGGGCACAGCGCTCTGCAGGGTGTTAGCAGAGAGTTTCCCGGGACAGTGAAACCCTATGTCAGAGACACTGAGAAGAAGCCCCAATGTTCCCTCCAGGCACTTTCAGTGTGGGTGCCTTCTCCACGTGGTTCCTGGTTTCACTGCAGCTCTGAAGAGAATGTTAGCAAAGAGGTAATCGGGACAGTGCAAACAGTACTCAAAGACAGGGAGAGCAAGCTCTACATTACTCTCTTGGCACTTTGGATGTGGGACATACAGCGAGATGTTTGCTGCTTTTACATTTGGCTGTTGGGAGATTTACAGCACAAAGATATCTAGTTGATTTGAAGCAGTTCCGAGAAAGTCTAAGCATAATCCTCACTTTTCCCTCCTGGCACTTTCCCTGTAGGGGATACCGCAAGACGTTTCTGTACATTGGGCACAGCGCTCTGCAGGGTGTTAGCAGAGAGTTTCCCGGGACAGTGAAACCCTATGTCAGAGACACTGAGAAGAAGCCCCAATGTTCCCTCCAGGCACTTTCAGTGTGGGTGCCTTCTCCACGTGGTTCCTGGTTTCACTGCAGCTCTGAAGAGAATGTTAGCAAAGAGGTAATCGGGACAGTGCAAGCAGTACTCAAAGACAGGGAGAGCAAGCTCTCTCTTGGCACTTTGG
This sequence comes from Chroicocephalus ridibundus, assembly GCF_963924245.1. Lineage (NCBI taxonomy): Eukaryota > Metazoa > Chordata > Aves > Charadriiformes > Laridae > Chroicocephalus > Chroicocephalus ridibundus. The sequence goes on from NW_026961507.1 coordinate 310,621, forward strand.
ATGTGGGACATACAGCGAGATGTTTGCTGCTTTTACATTTGGCTGTTGGGAGATTTACAGCACAAAGATATCTAGTTGATTTGAAGCAGTTCCGAGAAAGTCTAAGCATAATCCTCACTTTTCCCTCCTGGCACTTTCCCTGTAGGAGATATCGCAAGACGTTTCTGTATATTGGGCACAGCGCTCTGCAGGGTGTTAGCAGAGAGTTTCCCGGGACAGTGAAACCCTATGTCAAAGACACTGAGAAGAAGCCCCAATGTTCCCTCCAGGCACTTTCAGTGTGGGTGCCTTCTCCACGTGGTTCCTGGTTTCACTGCAGCTCTGAAGAGAATGTTAGCAAAGAGGTAATCGGGACAGTGCAAACAGTACTCAAAGACAGGGAGAGCAAGCTCTACATTACTCTCTCGGCACTTTGGATGTGGGACATACAGCGAGATGTTTGCTGCTTTTACATTTGGCTGTTGGGAGATTTACAGCACAAAGATATCTAGTTGATTTGAAGCAGTTCCGAGAAAGTCTAAGCATAATCCTCACTTTTCCCTCCTTGCACTTTCCCTGTAGGAGATACCGCAAGACGTTTCTGTACATTGGGCACAGCGCTCTGCAGGGTGTTAGCAGAGAGTTTCCCGGGACAGTGAAACCCTATGTCAGAGACACTGAGAAGAAGCCCCAATGTTCCCTCCAGGCACTTTCAGTGTGGGTGCCTTCTCCACGTGGTTCCTGGTTTCACTGCAGCTCTGAAGAGAATGTTAGCAAAGAGGTAATCGGGACAGTGCAAACAGTACTCAAAGACAGGGAGAGCAAGCTCTCTCTTGGCACTTTGGATGTGGGACATACAGCGAGATGTTTGCTGCTTTTGCGTTTGGCTGTTGGGAGATTTACAGCACAAAGATATCTAGTTGATTTGAAGCAGTTCCGAGAAAGTCTAAACATAATCCTCACTTTTCCCTCCTGGCACTTTCCATGTGGGAGATATAGCAGGATATATATTGGTTTTGAGGACAACTCAATGGATAGTGTAGGGAGAAAAGTTCCTGGCTCCTTGAATGCCGTTTCTGGAGACACTGCGATCAATGTGGGAGATATGTCAAGATGTGTGTTGGTTTTGAGGACAGCTTTCTGGAGTGTCTTAGCAAAGAGGTCACACGGATAATCAGAGCAATTCTCAGAGACACTGAGACCAAGCTCCACAATTCCTCCTGGCACTTTCCCTGTAGGAGATACCGCAAGACGTTTCTGTATATTGGGCACAGCGCTCTGCAGGGTGTTAGCAGAGAGTTTCCCGGGACAGTGAAACCCTATGTCAGAGACACTGAGAAGAAGCCCCAATGTTCCCTCCAGGCACTTTCAGTGTGGGTGCCTTCTCCACGTGGTTCCTGGTTTCACTGCAGCTCTGAAGAGAATGTTAGCAAAGAGGTAATTGGGACAGTGCAAACAGTACTCAAAGACAGGGAGAGCAAGCTCTACATTACTCTCTTGGCACTTTGGATGTGGGACATACAGCGAGATGTTTGCTGCTTTTACATTTGGCTGTTGGGAGATTTACAGCACAAAGATATCTAGTTGATTTGAAGCAGTTCCGAGAAAGTCTAAGCATAATCCTCACTTTTCCCTCCTGGCACTTTCCCTGTAGGGGATACCGCAAGACGTTTCTGTATATTGGGCACAGCGCTCTGCAGGGTGTTAGCAGAGAGTTTCCCGGGACAGTGAAACCCTATGTCAGAGACACTGAGAAGAAGCCCCAACGTTCCTTCCAGGCACTTTCAGTGTGGGTGCCTTCTCCACGTGGTTCCTGGTTTCACTGCAGCTCTGAAGAGAATGTTAGCAAAGAGGTAATCGGGACAGTGCAAACAGTACTCAAAGACAGGGAGAGCAAGCTCTCTCTTGGCACTTTGGATGTGGGACATACAGCGAGATGTTTGCTGCTTTTGCGTTTGGCTGTTGGGAGATTTACAGCACAAAGATATCTAGTTGATTTGAAGCAGTTCCGAGAAAGTCTAAGCATAATCCTCACTTTTCCCTCCTGGCACTTTCCCTGTAGGAGATATCGCAAGACGTTTCTGTATATTGGGCACAGCGCTCTGCAGGGTGTTAGCAGAGAGTTTCCCGGGACAGTGAAACCCTATGTCAAAGACACTGAGAAGAAGCCCCAATGTTCCCTCCAGGCACTTTCAGTGTGGGTGCCTTCTCCACGTGGTTCCTGGTTTCACTGCAGCTCTGAAGAGAATGTTAGCAAAGAGGTAATCGGGACAGTGCAAACAGTACTCAAAGACAGGGAGAGCAAGCTCTACATTACTCTCTCGGCACTTTGGATGTGGGACATACAGCGAGATGTTTGCTGCTTTTACATTTGGCTGTTGGGAGATTTACAGCACAAAGATATCTAGTTGATTTGAAGCAGTTCCGAGAAAGTCTAAACATAATCCTCACTTTTCCCTCCTGGCACTTTCCATGTGGGAGATATAGCAGGATATATATTGGTTTTGAGGACAACTCAATGGATAGTGTAGGGAGAAAAGTTCCTGGCTCCTTGAATGCCGTTTCTGGAGACACTGCGATCAATGTGGGAGATATGTCAAGATGTGTGTTGGTTTTGAGGACAGCTTTCTGGAGTGTCTTAGCAAAGAGGTCACACGGATAATCAGAGCAATTCTCAGAGACACTGAGACCAAGCTCCACAATTCCTCCTGGCACTTTCCCTGTAGGAGATACCGCAAGACGTTTCTGTATATTGGGCACAGCGCTCTGCAGGGTGTTAGCAGAGAGTTTCCCGGGACAGTGAAACCCTATGTCAGAGACACTGAGAAGAAGCCCCAATGTTCCCTCCAGGCACTTTCAGTGTGGGTGCCTTCTCCACGTGGTTCCTGGTTTCACTGCAGCTCTGAAGAGAATGTTAGCAAAGAGGTAATTGGGACAGTGCAAACAGTACTCAAAGACAGGGAGAGCAAGCTCTACATTACTCTCTTGGCACTTTGGATGTGGGACATACAGCGAGATGTTTGCTGCTTTTACATTTGGCTGTTGGGAGATTTACAGCACAAAGATATCTAGTTGATTTGAAGCAGTTCCGAGAAAGTCTAAGCATAATCCTCACTTTTCCCTCCTGGCACTTTCCCTGTAGGGGATACCGCAAGACGTTTCTGTATATTGGGCACAGCGCTCTGCAGGGTGTTAGCAGAGAGTTTCCCGGGACAGTGAAACCCTATGTCAGAGACACTGAGAAGAAGCCCCAACGTTCCTTCCAGGCACTTTCAGTGTGGGTGCCTTCTCCACGTGGTTCCTGGTTTCACTGCAGCTCTGAAGAGAATGTTAGCAAAGAGGTAATCGGGACAGTGCAAACAGTACTCAAAGACAGGGAGAGCAAGCTCTCTCTTGGCACTTTGGATGTGGGACATACAGCGAGATGTTTGCTGCTTTTGCGTTTGGCTGTTGGGAGATTTACAGCACAAAGATATCTAGTTGATTTGAAGCAGTTCCGAGAAAGTCTAAGCATAATCCTCACTTTTCCCTCCTGGCACTTTCCATGTGGGAGATATAGCAGGATGTATATTGGTTTTGAGGACAACTCAATGGACAGTGTAGGGAGAAAAGTTCCTGGCTCCTTGAATGCCGTTTCTGGAGACACTGCGATCAATGTGGGAGATATGTCAAGATGTGTGTTGGTTTTGAGGACAGCTTTCTGGAGTGTCTCAGCAAAGAGGTCACACGGATAATCAGAGCAATTCTCAGAGACACTGAGACCAAGCTCCACAATTCCTCCTGGCACTTTCCCTGTAGGAGATACCGCAAGACGTTTCTGTATATTGGGCACAGCGCTCTGCAGGGTGTTAGCAGAGAGTTTCCCGGGACAGTGAAACCCTATATCAGAGACACTGAGAAGAAGCCCCAACGTTCCTTCCAGGCACTTTCAGTGTGGGTGCCTTCTCCACGTGGTTCCTGGTTTCACTGCAGCTCTGAAGAGAATGTTAGCAAAGAGGTAATCGGGACAGTGCAAACAGTACTCAAAGACAGGGAGAGCAAGCTCTCTCTTGGCACTTTGGATGTGGGACATACAGCGAGATGTTTGCTGCTTTTACATTTGGCTGTTGGGAGATTTACAGCACAAAGATATCTAGTTGATTTGAAGCAGTTCCGAGAAAGTCTAAGCATAATCCTCACTTTTCCCTCCTGGCACTTTCCCTGTAGGAGATACCGCAAGACGTTTCTGTATATTGGGCACAGCGCTCTGCAGGGTGTTAGCAGAGAGTTTCCCGGGACAGTGAAACCCTATGTCAGAGACACTGAGAAGAAGCCCCAATGTTCCCTCCAGGCACTTTCAGTGTGGGTGCCTTCTCCACGTGGTTCCTGGTTTCACTGCAGCTCTGAAGAGAATGTTAGCAAAGAGGTAATCGGGACAGTGCAAACAGTACTCAAAGACAGGGAGAGCAAGCTCTACATTACTCTCTTGGCACTTTGGATGTGGGACATACAGCGAGATGTTTGCTGCTTTTACATTTGGCTGTTGGGAGATTTACAGCACAAAGATATCTAGTTGATTTGAAGCAGTTCCGAGAAAGTCTAAGCATAATCCTCACTTTTCCCTCCTGGCACTTTCCCTGTAGGGGATACCGCAAGACGTTTCTGTACATTGGGCACAGCGCTCTGCAGGGTGTTAGCAGAGAGTTTCCCGGGACAGTGAAACCCTATGTCAGAGACACTGAGAAGAAGCCCCCATGTTCCCTCCAGGCACTTTCAGTGTGGGTGCCTTCTCCACGTGGTTTCTGGTTTCACTGCAGCTCTGAAGAGAATGTTAGCAAAGAGGTAATCGGGACAGTGCAAACAGTACTCAAAGACAGGGAGAGCAAGCACTCTCTTGGCACTTTGGATGTGGGACATACAGCGAGATGTTTGTTGCTTTTGCGTTTGGCTGTTGGGAGATTTACAGCACAAAGATATCTAGTTGATTTGAAGCAGTTCCGAGAAAGTCTAAGCATAATCCTCACTTTTCCCTCCTGGCACTTTCCCTGTAGGAGATACCGCAAGACGTTTCTGTATATTGGGCACAGCGCTCTGCAGGGTGTTAGCAGAGAGTTTCCCGGGACAGTGAAACCCTATGTCAGAGACACTGAGAAGAAGCCCCAATGTTCCCTCCAGGCACTTTCAGTGTGGGTGCCTTCTCCACGTGGTTCCTGGTTTCACTGCAGCTCTGAAGAGAATGTTAGCAAAGAGGTAATCGGGACAGTGCAAACAGTACTCAAAGACAGGGAGAGCAAGCTCTACATTACTCTCTTGGCACTTTGGATGTGGGACATACAGCGAGATGTTTGCTGCTTTTACATTTGGCTGTTGGGAGATTTACAGCACAAAGATATCTAGTTGATTTGAAGCAGTTCCGAGAAAGTCTAAGCATAATCCTCACTTTTCCCTCCTGGCACTTTCCCTGTAGGGGATACCGCAAGACGTTTCTGTACATTGGGCACAGCGCTCTGCAGGGTGTTAGCAGAGAGTTTCCCGGGACAGTGAAACCCTATGTCAGAGACACTGAGAAGAAGCCCCAATGTTCCCTCCAGGCACTTTCAGTGTGGGTGCCTTCTCCACGTGGTTCCTGGTTTCACTGCAGCTCTGAAGAGAATGTTAGCAAAGAGGTAATCGGGACAGTGCAAGCAGTACTCAAAGACAGGGAGAGCAAGCTCTCTCTTGGCACTTTGGATGTGGGACATACAGCGAGATGTTTGCTGCTTTTACATTTGGCTGTTGGGAGATTTACAGCACAAAGATATCTAGTTGATTTGAAGCAGTTCCGAGAAAGTCTAAGCATAATCCTCACTTTTCCCTCCTGGCACTTTCCCTGTAGGAGATATCGCAAGACGTTTCTGTATATTGGGCACAGCGCTCTGCAGGGTGTTAGCAGAGAGTTTCCCGGGACAGTGAAACCCTATGTCAAAGACACTGAGAAGAAGCCCCAATGTTCCCTCCAGGCACTTTCAGTGTGGGTGCCTTCTCCACGTGGTTCCTGGTTTCACTGCAGCTCTGAAGAGAATGTTAGCAAAGAGGTAATCGGGACAGTGCAAACAGTACTCAAAGACAGGGAGAGCAAGCTCTACATTACTCTCTCGGCACTTTGGATGTGGGACATACAGCGAGATGTTTGCTGCTTTTACATTTGGCTGTTGGGAGATTTACAGCACAAAGATATCTAGTTGATTTGAAGCAGTTCCGAGAAAGTCTAAGCATAATCCTCACTTTTCCCTCCTTGCACTTTCCCTGTAGGAGATACCGCAAGACGTTTCTGTACATTGGGCACAGCGCTCTGCAGGGTGTTAGCAGAGAGTTTCCCGGGACAGTGAAACCCTATGTCAGAGACACTGAGAAGAAGCCCCAATGTTCCCTCCAGGCACTTTCAGTGTGGGTGCCTTCTCCACGTGGTTCCTGGTTTCACTGCAGCTCTGAAGAGAATGTTAGCAAAGAGGTAATCGGGACAGTGCAAACAGTACTCAAAGACAGGGAGAGCAAGCTCTCTCTTGGCACTTTGGATGTGGGACATACAGCGAGATGTTTGCTGCTTTTGCGTTTGGCTGTTGGGAGATTTACAGCACAAAGATATCTAGTTGATTTGAAGCAGTTCCGAGAAAGTCTAAACATAATCCTCACTTTTCCCTCCTGGCACTTTCCATGTGGGAGATATAGCAGGATATATATTGGTTTTGAGGACAACTCAATGGATAGTGTAGGGAGAAAAGTTCCTGGCTCCTTGAATGCCGTTTCTGGAGACACTGCGATCAATGTGGGAGATATGTCAAGATGTGTGTTGGTTTTGAGGACAGCTTTCTGGAGTGTCTTAGCAAAGAGGTCACACGGATAATCAGAGCAATTCTCAGAGACACTGAGACCAAGCTCCACAATTCCTCCTGGCACTTTCCCTGTAGGAGATACCGCAAGACGTTTCTGTATATTGGGCACAGCGCTCTGCAGGGTGTTAGCAGAGAGTTTCCCGGGACAGTGAAACCCTATGTCAGAGACACTGAGAAGAAGCCCCAATGTTCCCTCCAGGCACTTTCAGTGTGGGTGCCTTCTCCACGTGGTTCCTGGTTTCACTGCAGCTCTGAAGAGAATGTTAGCAAAGAGGTAATTGGGACAGTGCAAACAGTACTCAAAGACAGGGAGAGCAAGCTCTACATTACTCTCTTGGCACTTTGGATGTGGGACATACAGCGAGATGTTTGCTGCTTTTACATTTGGCTGTTGGGAGATTTACAGCACAAAGATATCTAGTTGATTTGAAGCAGTTCCGAGAAAGTCTAAGCATAATCCTCACTTTTCCCTCCTGGCACTTTCCCTGTAGGGGATACCGCAAGACGTTTCTGTATATTGGGCACAGCGCTCTGCAGGGTGTTAGCAGAGAGTTTCCCGGGACAGTGAAACCCTATGTCAGAGACACTGAGAAGAAGCCCCAACGTTCCTTCCAGGCACTTTCAGTGTGGGTGCCTTCTCCACGTGGTTCCTGGTTTCACTGCAGCTCTGAAGAGAATGTTAGCAAAGAGGTAATCGGGACAGTGCAAACAGTACTCAAAGACAGGGAGAGCAAGCTCTCTCTTGGCACTTTGGATGTGGGACATACAGCGAGATGTTTGCTGCTTTTGCGTTTGGCTGTTGGGAGATTTACAGCACAAAGATATCTAGTTGATTTGAAGCAGTTCCGAGAAAGTCTAAGCATAATCCTCACTTTTCCCTCCTGGCACTTTCCCTGTAGGAGATATCGCAAGACGTTTCTGTATATTGGGCACAGCGCTCTGCAGGGTGTTAGCAGAGAGTTTCCCGGGACAGTGAAACCCTATGTCAAAGACACTGAGAAGAAGCCCCAATGTTCCCTCCAGGCACTTTCAGTGTGGGTGCCTTCTCCACGTGGTTCCTGGTTTCACTGCAGCTCTGAAGAGAATGTTAGCAAAGAGGTAATCGGGACAGTGCAAACAGTACTCAAAGACAGGGAGAGCAAGCTCTACATTACTCTCTCGGCACTTTGGATGTGGGACATACAGCGAGATGTTTGCTGCTTTTACATTTGGCTGTTGGGAGATTTACAGCACAAAGATATCTAGTTGATTTGAAGCAGTTCCGAGAAAGTCTAAACATAATCCTCACTTTTCCCTCCTGGCACTTTCCATGTGGGAGATATAGCAGGATATATATTGGTTTTGAGGACAACTCAATGGATAGTGTAGGGAGAAAAGTTCCTGGCTCCTTGAATGCCGTTTCTGGAGACACTGCGATCAATGTGGGAGATATGTCAAGATGTGTGTTGGTTTTGAGGACAGCTTTCTGGAGTGTCTTAGCAAAGAGGTCACACGGATAATCAGAGCAATTCTCAGAGACACTGAGACCAAGCTCCACAATTCCTCCTGGCACTTTCCCTGTAGGAGATACCGCAAGACGTTTCTGTATATTGGGCACAGCGCTCTGCAGGGTGTTAGCAGAGAGTTTCCCGGGACAGTGAAACCCTATGTCAGAGACACTGAGAAGAAGCCCCAATGTTCCCTCCAGGCACTTTCAGTGTGGGTGCCTTCTCCACGTGGTTCCTGGTTTCACTGCAGCTCTGAAGAGAATGTTAGCAAAGAGGTAATTGGGACAGTGCAAACAGTACTCAAAGACAGGGAGAGCAAGCTCTACATTACTCTCTTGGCACTTTGGATGTGGGACATACAGCGAGATGTTTGCTGCTTTTACATTTGGCTGTTGGGAGATTTACAGCACAAAGATATCTAGTTGATTTGAAGCAGTTCCGAGAAAGTCTAAGCATAATCCTCACTTTTCCCTCCTGGCACTTTCCCTGTAGGGGATACCGCAAGACGTTTCTGTATATTGGGCACAGCGCTCTGCAGGGTGTTAGCAGAGAGTTTCCCGGGACAGTGAAACCCTATGTCAGAGACACTGAGAAGAAGCCCCAACGTTCCTTCCAGGCACTTTCAGTGTGGGTGCCTTCTCCACGTGGTTCCTGGTTTCACTGCAGCTCTGAAGAGAATGTTAGCAAAGAGGTAATCGGGACAGTGCAAACAGTACTCAAAGACAGGGAGAGCAAGCTCTCTCTTGGCACTTTGGATGTGGGACATACAGCGAGATGTTTGCTGCTTTTGCGTTTGGCTGTTGGGAGATTTACAGCACAAAGATATCTAGTTGATTTGAAGCAGTTCCGAGAAAGTCTAAGCATAATCCTCACTTTTCCCTCCTGGCACTTTCCATGTGGGAGATATAGCAGGATGTATATTGGTTTTGAGGACAACTCAATGGACAGTGTAGGGAGAAAAGTTCCTGGCTCCTTGAATGCCGTTTCTGGAGACACTGCGATCAATGTGGGAGATATGTCAAGATGTGTGTTGGTTTTGAGGACAGCTTTCTGGAGTGTCTCAGCAAAGAGGTCACACGGATAATCAGAGCAATTCTCAGAGACACTGAGACCAAGCTCCACAATTCCTCCTGGCACTTTCCCTGTAGGAGATACCGCAAGACGTTTCTGTATATTGGGCACAGCGCTCTGCAGGGTGTTAGCAGAGAGTTTCCCGGGACAGTGAAACCCTATATCAGAGACACTGAGAAGAAGCCCCAACGTTCCTTCCAGGCACTTTCAGTGTGGGTGCCTTCTCCACGTGGTTCCTGGTTTCACTGCAGCTCTGAAGAGAATGTTAGCAAAGAGGTAATCGGGACAGTGCAAACAGTACTCAAAGACAGGGAGAGCAAGCTCTCTCTTGGCACTTTGGATGTGGGACATACAGCGAGATGTTTGCTGCTTTTACATTTGGCTGTTGGGAGATTTACAGCACAAAGATATCTAGTTGATTTGAAGCAGTTCCGAGAAAGTCTAAGCATAATCCTCACTTTTCCCTCCTGGCACTTTCCCTGTAGGAGATACCGCAAGACGTTTCTGTATATTGGGCACAGCGCTCTGCAGGGTGTTAGCAGAGAGTTTCCCGGGACAGTGAAACCCTATGTCAGAGACACTGAGAAGAAGCCCCAATGTTCCCTCCAGGCACTTTCAGTGTGGGTGCCTTCTCCACGTGGTTCCTGGTTTCACTGCAGCTCTGAAGAGAATGTTAGCAAAGAGGTAATCGGGACAGTGCAAACAGTACTCAAAGACAGGGAGAGCAAGCTCTACATTACTCTCTTGGCACTTTGGATGTGGGACATACAGCGAGATGTTTGCTGCTTTTACATTTGGCTGTTGGGAGATTTACAGCACAAAGATATCTAGTTGATTTGAAGCAGTTCCGAGAAAGTCTAAGCATAATCCTCACTTTTCCCTCCTGGCACTTTCCCTGTAGGGGATACCGCAAGACGTTTCTGTACATTGGGCACAGCGCTCTGCAGGGTGTTAGCAGAGAGTTTCCCGGGACAGTGAAACCCTATGTCAGAGACACTGAGAAGAAGCCCCCATGTTCCCTCCAGGCACTTTCAGTGTGGGTGCCTTCTCCACGTGGTTTCTGGTTTCACTGCAGCTCTGAAGAGAATGTTAGCAAAGAGGTAATCGGGACAGTGCAAACAGTACTCAAAGACAGGGAGAGCAAGCACTCTCTTGGCACTTTGGATGTGGGACATACAGCGAGATGTTTGCTGCTTTTACATTTGGCTGTTGGGAGATTTACAGCACAAAGATATCTAGTTGATTTGAAGCAGTTCCGAGAAAGTCTAAACATAATCCTCACTTTTCCCTCCTGGCACTTTCCCTGTAGGAGATACCGCAAGACGTTTCTGTACATTGGGCACAGCGCTCTGCAGGGTGTTAGCAGAGAGTTTCCCGGGACAGTGAAACCCTATGTCAGAGACACTGAGAAGAAGCCCCCATGTTCCCTCCAGGCACTTTCAGTGTGGGTGCCTTCTCCACGTGGTTTCTGGTTTCACTGCAGCTCTGAAGAGAATGTTAGCAAAGAGGTAATCGGGACAGTGCAAACAGTACTCAAAGACAGGGAGAGCAAGCTCTACATTACTCTCTTGGCACTTTGGATGTGGGACATACAGCGAGATGTTTGCTGCTTTTACATTTGGCTGTTGGGAGATTTACAGCACAAAGATATCTAGTTGATTTGAAGCAGTTCCGAGAAAGTCTAAACATAATCCTCACTTTTCCCTCCTGGCACTTTCCCTGTAGGAGATACCGCAAGACGTTTCTGTACATTGGGCACAGCGCTCTGCAGGGTGTTAGCAGATAGTTTCCCGGGACAGTGAATCCCTATATCGGAGACACTGAGAAGAAGCCCCAATGTTCCCTCCAGGCACTTTCAGTGTGGGTGCCTTCTCCACGTGGTTCCTGGTTTCACTGCAGCTCTGAAGAGAATGTTAGCAAAGAGGTAATCGGGACAGTGCAAGCAGTACTCAAAGACAGGGAGAGCAAGCTCTCTCTTGGCACTTTGGATGTGGGACATAGAGCGAGATGTTTGCTGCTTTTACATTTGGCTGTTGGGAGATTTACAGCACAAAGATATCTAGTTGATTTGAAGCAGTTCCGAGAAAGTCTAAGCATAATCCTCACTTTTCCCTCCTGGCACTTTCCCTGTAGGAGATACCGCAAGACGTTTCTGTACATTGGGCACAGCGCTCTGCAGGGTGTTAGCAGAGAGTTTCCCGGGACAGTGAAACCCTATGTCAGAGACACTGAGAAGAAGCCCCAATGTTCCCTCCAGGCACTTTCAGTGTGGGTGCCTTCTCCACGTGGTTCCTGGTTTCACTGCAGCTCTGAAGAGAATGTTAGCAAAGAGGTAATCGGGACAGTGCAAACAGTACTCAAAGACAGGGAGAGCAAGCTCTACATTACTCTCTTGGCACTTTGGATGTGGGACATACAGCGAGATGTTTGCTGCTTTTACATTTGGCTGTTGGGAGATTTACAGCACAAAGATATCTAGTTGATTTGAAGCAGTTCCGAGAAAGTCTAAACATAATCCTCACTTTTCCCTCCTGGCACTTTCCCTGTAGGAGATACCGCAAGACGTTTCTGTACATTGGGCACAGCGCTCTGCAGGGTGTTAGCAGATAGTTTCCCGGGACAGTGAATCCCTATATCGGAGACACTGAGAAGAAGCCCCAATGTTCCCTCCAGGCACTTTCAGTGTGGGTGCCTTCTCCACGTGGTTCCTGGTTTCACTGCAGCTCTGAAGAGAATGTTAGCAAAGAGGTAATCGGGACAGTGCAAGCAGTACTCAAAGACAGGGAGAGCAAGCTCTCTCTTGGCACTTTGGATGTGGGACATACAGCGAGATGTTTGCTGCTTTTACATTTGGCTGTTGGGAGATTTACAGCACAAAGATATCTAGTTGATTTGAAGCAGTTCCGAGAAAGTCTAAACATAATCCTCACTTTTCCCTCCTGGCACTTTCCCTGTAGGAGATACCGCAAGACGTTTCTGTACATTGGGCACAGCGCTCTGCAGGGTGTTAGCAGAGAGTTTCCCGGGACAGTGAAACCCTATGTCAGAGACACTGAGAAGAAGCCCCCATGTTCCCTCCAGGCACTTTCAGTGTGGGTGCCTTCTCCACGTGGTTCCTGGTTTCACTGCAGCTCTGAAGAGAATGTTAGCAAAGAGGTAATTGGGACAGTGCAAACAGTACTCAAAGACAGGGAGAGCAAGCTCTACATTACTCTCTTGGCACTTTGGATGTGGGACATACAGCGAGATGTTTGCTGCTTTTACATTTGGCTGTTGGGAGATTTACAGCACAAAGATATCTAGTTGATTTGAAGCAGTTCCGAGAAAGTCTAAACATAATCCTCACTTTTCCCTCCTGGCACTTTCCCTGTAGGAGATACCGCAAGACGTTTCTGTACATTGGGCACAGCGCTCTGCAGGGTGTTAGCAGAGAGTTTCCTGGGACAGTGAAACCCTATGTCAGAGACACTGAGAAGAAGCCCCAACGTTCCCTCCAGGCACTTTCAGTGTGGGTGCCTTCTCCACGTGGTTCCTGGTTTCACTGCAGCTCTGGAGAGAATGTTAGCAAAGAGGTAATCGGGACAGTGCAAACAGTACTCAAAGACAGGGAGAGCAAGCTCTACATTACTCTCTTGGCACTTTGGATGTGGGACATACAGCGAGATGTTTGCTGCTTTTACATTTGGCTGTTGGGAGATTTACAGCACAAAGATATCTAGTTGATTTGAAGCAGTTCCGAGAAAGTCTAAGCATAATCCTCACTTTTCCCTCCTGGCACTTTCCCTGTAGGGGATACCGCAAGACGTTTCTGTATATTGGGCACAGCGCTCTGCAGGGTGTTAGCAGAGAGTTTCCCGGGACAGTGAAACCCTATGTCAGAGACACTGAGAAGAAGCCCCAATGTTCACTCCAGGCACTTTCAGTGTGGGTGCCTTCTCCACGTGGTTCCTGGTTTCACTGCAGCTCTGAAGAGAATGTTAGCAAAGAGGTAATCGGGACAGTGCAAACAGTACTCAAAGACAGGGAGAGCAAGCTCTCTCTTGGCACTTTGGATGTGGGACATACAGCGAGATGTTTGCTGCTTTTACATTTGGCTGTTGGGAGATTTACAGCACAAAGATATCTAGTTGATTTGAAGCAGTTCCGAGAAAGTATAAACATAATCCTCACTTTTCCCTCCTGGCACTTTCCCTGTAGGAGATACCGCAAGACGTTTCTGTATATTGGGCACAGCGCTCTGCAGGGTGTTAGCAGAGAGTTTCCCGGTACAGTGAAACCCTATGTCAGAGACACTGAGAAGAAGCCCCAGTGTTCCCTCCAGGCACTTTCAGTGTGGGTGCCTTCTCCACGTGGTTCCTGGTTTCACTGCAGCTCTGAAGAGAATGTTAGCAAAGAGGTAATCGGGACAGTGCAAACAGTACTCAAAGACAGGGAGAGCAAGCTCTACATTACTCTCTTGGCACTTTGGATGTGGGACATACAGCGAGATGTTTGCTGCTTTTACATTTGGCTGTTGGGAGATTTACAGCACAAAGATATCTAGTTGATTTGAAGCAGTTCCGAGAAAGTCTAAGCATAATCCTCACTTTTCCCTCCTGGCACTTTCCCTGTAGGAGATATCGCAAGACGTTTCTGTATATTGGGCACAGCGCTCTGCAGGGTGTTAGCAGAGAGTTTCCTGGGACAGTGAAACCCTATGTCAAAGACACTGAGAAGAAGCCCCAATGTTCCCTCCAGGCACTTTCAGTGTGGGTGCCTTCTCCACGTGGTTCCTGGTTTCACTGCAGCTCTGAAGAGAATGTTAGCAAAGAGGTAATCGGGACAGTGCAAACAGTACTCAAAGACAGGGAGAGCAAGCTCTACATTACTCTCTCGGCACTTTGGATGTGGGACATACAGCGAGATGTTTGCTGCTTTTACATTTGGCTGTTGGGAGATTTACAGCACAAAGATATCTAGTTGATTTGAAGCAGTTCCGAGAAAGTCTAAACATAATCCTCACTTTTCCCTCCTGGCACTTTCCCTGTAGGAGATACCGCAAGACGTTTCTGTACATTGGGCACAGCGCTCTGCAGGGTGTTAGCAGAGAGTTTCCCGGGACAGTGAAACCCTATGTCAGAGACACTGAGAAGAAGCCCCCATGTTCCCTCCAGGCACTTTCAGTGTGGGTGCCTTCTCCACGTGGTTCCTGGTTTCACTGCAGCTCTGAAGAGAATGTTAGCAAAGAGGTAATTGGGACAGTGCAAACAGTACTCAAAGACAGGGAGAGCAAGCTCTACATTACTCTCTTGGCACTTTGGATGTGGGACATACAGCGAGATGTTTGCTGCTTTTACATTTGGCTGTTGGGAGATTTACAGCACAAAGATATCTAGTTGATTTGAAGCAGTTCCGAGAAAGTCTAAACATAATCCTCACTTTTCCCTCCTGGCACTTTCCCTGTAGGAGATACCGCAAGACGTTTCTGTACATTGGGCACAGCGCTCTGCAGGGTGTTAGCAGAGAGTTTCCCGGGACAGTGAAACCCTATGTCAGAGACACTGAGAAGAAGCCCCAACGTTCCCTCCAGGCACTTTCAGTGTGGGTGCCTTCTCCACGTGGTTCCTGGTTTCACTGCAGCTCTGGAGAGAATGTTAGCAAAGAGGTAATCGGGACAGTGCAAACAGTACTCAAAGACAGGGAGAGCAAGCTCTACATTACTCTCTTGGCACTTTGGATGTGGGACATACAGCGAGATGTTTGCTGCTTTTACATTTGGCTGTTGGGAGATTTACAGCACAAAGATATCTAGTTGATTTGAAGCAGTTCCGAGAAAGTCTAAGCATAATCCTCACTTTTCCCTCCTGGCACTTTCCCTGTAGGGGATACCGCAAGACGTTTCTGTATATTGGGCACAGCGCTCTGCAGGGTGTTAGCAGAGAGTTTCCCGGGACAGTGAAACCCTATGTCAGAGACACTGAGAAGAAGCCCCAATGTTCACTCCAGGCACTTTCAGTGTGGGTGCCTTCTCCACGTGGTTCCTGGTTTCACTGCAGCTCTGAAGAGAATGTTAGCAAAGAGGTAATCGGGACAGTGCAAACAGTACTCAAAGACAGGGAGAGCAAGCTCTCTCTTGGCACTTTGGATGTGGGACATACAGCGAGATGTTTGCTGCTTTTACATTTGGCTGTTGGGAGATTTACAGCACAAAGATATCTAGTTGATTTGAAGCAGTTCCGAGAAAGTCTAAACATAATCCTCACTTTTCCCTCCTGGCACTTTCCCTGTAGGAGATACCGCAAGACGTTTCTGTATATTGGGCACAGCGCTCTGCAGGGTGTTAGCAGAGAGTTTCCCGGGACAGTGAAACCCTATGTCAGAGACACTGAGAAGAAGCCCCAGTGTTCCCTCCAGGCACTTTCAGTGTGGGTGCCTTCTCCACGTGGTTCCTGGTTTCACTGCAGCTCTGAAGAGAATGTTAGCAAAGAGGTAATCGGGACAGTGCAAACAGTACTCAAAGACAGGGAGAGCAAGCTCTACATTACTCTCTTGGCACTTTGGATGTGGGACATACAGCGAGATGTTTGCTGCTTTTACATTTGGCTGTTGGGAGATTTACAGCACAAAGATATCTAGTTGATTTGAAGCAGTTCCGAGAAAGTCTAAGCATAATCCTCACTTTTCCCTCCTGGCACTTTCCCTGTAGGAGATATCGCAAGACGTTTCTGTATATTGGGCACAGCGCTCTGCAGGGTGTTAGCAGAGAGTTTCCTGGGACAGTGAAACCCTATGTCAAAGACACTGAGAAGAAGCCCCAATGTTCCCTCCAGGCACTTTCAGTGTGGGTGCCTTCTCCACGTGGTTCCTGGTTTCACTGCAGCTCTGAAGAGAATGTTAGCAAAGAGGTAATCGGGACAGTGCAAACAGTACTCAAAGACAGGGAGAGCAAGCTCTACATTACTCTCTCGGCACTTTGGATGTGGGACATACAGCGAGATGTTTGCTGCTTTTACATTTGGCTGTTGGGAGATTTACAGCACAAAGATATCTAGTTGATTTGAAGCAGTTCCGAGAAAGTCTAAGCATAATCCTCACTTTTCCCTCCTGGCACTTTCCCTGTAGGGGATACCGCAAGACGTTTCTGTACATTGGGCACAGCGCTCTGCAGGGTGTTAGCAGAGAGTTTCCCGGGACAGTGAAACCCTATGTCAGAGACACTGAGAAGAAGCCCCAACGTTCCCTCCAGGCACTTTCAGTGTGGGTGCCTTCTCCACGTGGTTCCTGGTTTCACTGCAGCTCTGAAGAGAATGTTAGCAAAGAGGTAATCGGGACAGTGCAAACAGTACTCAAAGACAGGGAGAGCAAGCTCTACATTACTCTCTTGGCACTTTGGATGTGGGACATACAGCGAGATGTTTGCTGCTTTTACATTTGGCTGTTGGGAGATTTACAGCACAAAGATATCTAGTTGATTTGAAGCAGTTCCGAGAAAGTCTAAACATAATCCTCACTTTTCCCTCCTGGCACTTTCCCTGTAGGAGATACCGCAAGACGTTTCTGTACATTGGGCACAGCGCTCTGCAGGGTGTTAGCAGAGAGTTTCCCGGGACAGTGAAACCCTATATCGGAGACACTGAGAAGAAGCCCCAATGTTCCCTCCAGGCACTTTCAGTGTGGGTGCCTTCTCCACGTGGTTCCTGGTTTCACTGCAGCTCTGAAGAGAATGTTAGCAAAGAGGTAATCGGGACAGTGCAAACAGTACTCAAAGACAGGGAGAGCAAGCTCTCTCTTGGCACTTTGGATGTGGGACATACAGCGAGATGTTTGCTGCTTTTACATTTGGCTGTTGGGAGATTTACAGCACAAAGATATCTAGTTGATTTGAAGCAGTTCCGAGAAAGTCTAAACATAATCCTCACTATTCCCTCCTGGCACTTTCCCTGTAGGGGATACCGCAAGACGTTTCTGTATATTGGGCACAGCGCTCTGCAGGGTGTTAGCAGAGAGTTTCCCGGGACAGTGAAACCCTATGTCAAAGACACTGAGAAGAAGCCCCAATGTTCCCTCCAGGCACTTTCAGTGTGGGTGCCTTCTCCACGTGGTTCCTGGTTTCACTGCAGCTCTGAAGAGAATGTTAGCAAAGAGGTAATCGGGACAGTGCAAACAGTACTCAAAGACAGGGAGAGCAAGCTCTACATTACTCTCTCGGCACTTTGGATGTGGGACATACAGCGAGATGTTTGCTGCTTTTACATTTGGCTGTTGGGAGATTTACAGCACAAAGATATCTAGTTGATTTGAAGCAGTTCCGAGAAAGTCTAAGCATAATCCTCACTTTTCCCTCCTGGCACTTTCCCTGTAGGGGATACCGCAAGACGTTTCTGTATATTGGGCACAGCGCTCTGCAGGGTGTTAGCAGAGAGTTTCCCGGGACAGTGAAACCCTATGTCAGAGACACTGAGAAGAAGCCCCAATGTTCACTCCAGGCACTTTCAGTGTGGGTGCCTTCTCCACGTGGTTCCTGGTTTCACTGCAGCTCTGAAGAGAATGTTAGCAAAGAGGTAATCGGGACAGTGCAAACAGTACTCAAAGACAGGGAGAGCAAGCTCTCTCTTGGCACTTTGGATGTGGGACATACAGCGAGATGTTTGCTGCTTTTGCGTTTGGCTGTTGGGAGATTTACAGCACAAAGATATCTAGTTGATTTGAAGCAGTTCCGAGAAAGTCTAAACATAATCCTCACTTTTCCCTCCTGGCACTTTCCATGTGGGAGATATAGCAGGATGTATATTGGTTTTGAGGACAACTCAAAGGACATTGTAGGGAGAAAAGTTCCTGGCTCCTTGAATGCCGTTTCTGGAGACACTGCGATCAATGTGGGAGATATGTCAAGATGTGTGTTGGTTTTGAGGACAGCTTTCTGGAGTGTCTCAGCAAAGAGGTCACACGGATAATCAGAGCAATTCTCAGAGACACTGAGACCAAGCTCCACAATTCCTCCTGGCACTTTCCCTGTAGGGGATACCGCAAGACGTTTCTGTACATTGGGCACAGCGCTCTGCAGGGTGTTAGCAGAGAGTTTCCCGGGACAGTGAAACCCTATGTCAGAGACAGTGAGAAGAAGCCCCAATGTTCCCTCCAGGCACTTTCAGTGTGGGTGCCTTCTCCACGTGGTTCCTGGTTTCACTGCAGCTCTGAAGAGAATGTTAGCAAAGAGGTAATCGGGACAGTGCAAACAGTACTCAAAGACAGGGAGAGCAAGCTCTACATTACTCTCTTGGCACTTTGGATGTGGGACATACAGCGAGATGTTTGCTGCTTTTACATTTGGCTGTTGGGAGATTTACAGCACAAAGATATCTAGTTGATTTGAAGCAGTTCCGAGAAAGTCTAAACATAATCCTCACTTTTCCCTCCTGGCACTTTCCCTGTAGGGGATACCGCAAGACGTTTCTGTACATTGGGCACAGCGCTCTGCAGGGTGTTAGCAGAGAGTTTCCCGGGACAGTGAAACCCTATATCGGAGACACTGAGAAGAAGCCCCAATGTTCCCTCCAGGCACTTTCAGTGTGGGTGCCTTCTCCACGTGGTTCCTGGTTTCACTGCAGCTCTGAAGAGAATGTTAGCAAAGAGGTAATCGGGACAGTACAAACAGTACTCAAAGACAGGGAGAGCAAGCTCTCTCTTGGCACTTTGGATGTGGGACATACAGCGAGATGTTTGCTGCTTTTACATTTGGCTGTTGGGAGATTTACAGCACAAAGATATCTAGTTGATTTGAAGCAGTTCCGAGAAAGTCTAAACATAATCCTCACTTTTCCCTCCTGGCACTTTCCATGTGGGAGATATAGCAGGATGTATATTGGTTTTGAGGACAACTCAATGGATAGTGTAGGGAGAAAAGTTCCTGGCTCCTTGAATGCCGTTTCTGGAGAAACTACGATCAATGTGGGAGATATGTCAAGATGTGTGTTGGTTTTGAGGACAGCTTTCTGGAGTGTCTTAGCAAAGAGGTCACACGGATAATCAGAGCAATTCTCAGAGACACTGAGACCAAGCTCCACAATTCCTCCTGGCACTTTCCCTGTAGGAGATACCGCAAGACGTTTCTGTATATTGGGCACAGCGCTCTGCAGGGTGTTAGCAGAGAGTTTCCCGGGACAGTGAAACCCTATGTCAGAGACAGTGAGAAGAAGCCCCAATGTTCCCTCCAGGCACTTTCAGTGTGGGTGCCTTCTCCACGTGGTTCCTGGTTTCACTGCAGCTCTGAAGAGAATGTTAGCAAAGAGGTAATCGGGACAGTGCAAACAGTACTCAAAGACAGGGAGAGCAAGCTCTACATTACTCTCTTGGCACTTTGGATGTGGGACATACAGCGAGATGTTTGCTGCTTTTACATTTGGCTGTTGGGAGATTTACAGCACAAAGATATCTAGTTGATTTGAAGCAGTTCCGAGAAAGTCTAAGCATAATCCTCACTTTTCCCTCCTGGCACTTTCCCTGTAGGGGATACCGCAAGACGTTTCTGTATATTGGGCACAGCGCTCTGCAGGGTGTTAGCAGAGAGTTTCCCGGGACAGTGAAACCCTATGTCAGAGACAGTGAGAAGAAGCCCCAATGTTCCCTCCAGGCACTTTCAGTGTGGGTGCCTTCTCCACGTGGTTCCTGGTTTCACTGCAGCTCTGAAGAGAATGTTAGCAAAGAGGTAATCGGGACAGTGCAAGCAGTACTCAAAGACAGGGAGAGCAAGCTCTCTCTTGGCACTTTGGATGTGGGACATACAGCGAGATGTTTGCTGCTTTTACATTTGGCTGTTGGGAGATTTACAGCACAAAGATATCTAGTTGATTTGAAGCAGTTCCGAGAAAGTCTAAACATAATCCTCACTTTTCCCTCCTGGCACTTTCCCTGTAGGAGATACCGCAAGATGTTTCTGTACATTGGGCACAGCGCTCTGCAGGGTGTTAGCAGAGAGTTTCCCGGGACAGTGAAACCCTATGTCAGAGACACTGAGAAGAAGCCCCAATGTTCCCTCCAGGCACTTTCAGTGTGGGTGCCTTCTCCACGTGGTTCCTGGTTTCACTGCAGCTCTGGAGAGAATGTTAGCAAAGAGGTAACCGGGACAGTGCAAACAGTACTCAAAGACAGGGAGAGCAAGCTCTCTCTTGGCACTTTGGATGTGGGACATACAGCGAGATGTTTGCTGCTTTTACATTTGGCTGTTGGGAGATTTACAGCACAAAGATATCTAGTTGATTTGAAGCAGTTCCGAGAAAGTCTAAGCATAATCCTCACTTTTCCCTCCTGGCACTTTCCATGTGGGAGATATAGCAGGATGTATATTGGTTTTGAGGACAACTCAATGGACAGTGTAGGGAGAAAAGTTCCTGGCTCCTTGAATGCCGTTTCTGGAGACACTGCGATCAATGTGGGAGATATGTCAAGATGTGTGTTGGTTTTGAGGACAGCTTTCTGGAGTGTCTCAGCAAAGAGGTCACACGGATAATCAGAGCAATTCTCAGAGACACTGAGACCAAGCTCCACAATTCCTCCTGGCACTTTCCCTGTAGGAGATACCGCAAGACGTTTCTGTATATTGGGCACAGCGCTCTGCAGGGTGTTAGCAGAGAGTTTCCCGGGACAGTGAAACCCTATGTCAGAGACACTGAGAAGAAGCCCCAGTGTTCCCTCCAGGCACTTTCAGTGTGGGTGCCTTCTCCACGTGGTTCCTGGTTTCACTGCAGCTCTGAAGAGAATGTTAGCAAAGAGGTAATCGGGACAGTGCAAACAGTACTCAAAGACAGGGAGAGCAAGCTCTACATTACTCTCTTGGCACTTTGGATGTGGGACATACAGCGAGATGTTTGCTGCTTTTACATTTGGCTGTTGGGAGATTTACAGCACAAAGATATCTAGTTGATTTGAAGCAGTTCCGAGAAAGTCTAAGCATAATCCTCACTTTTCCCTCCTGGCACTTTCCCTGTAGGAGATATCGCAAGACGTTTCTGTATATTGGGCACAGCGCTCTGCAGGGTGTTAGCAGAGAGTTTCCTGGGACAGTGAAACCCTATGTCAAAGACACTGAGAAGAAGCCCCAATGTTCCCTCCAGGCACTTTCAGTGTGGGTGCCTTCTCCACGTGGTTCCTGGTTTCACTGCAGCTCTGAAGAGAATGTTAGCAAAGAGGTAATCGGGACAGTGCAAACAGTACTCAAAGACAGGGAGAGCAAGCTCTACATTACTCTCTCGGCACTTTGGATGTGGGACATACAGCGAGATGTTTGCTGCTTTTACATTTGGCTGTTGGGAGATTTACAGCACAAAGATATCTAGTTGATTTGAAGCAGTTCCGAGAAAGTCTAAGCATAATCCTCACTTTTCCCTCCTGGCACTTTCCCTGTAGGGGATACCGCAAGACGTTTCTGTACATTGGGCACAGCGCTCTGCAGGGTGTTAGCAGAGAGTTTCCCGGGACAGTGAAACCCTATGTCAGAGACACTGAGAAGAAGCCCCAACGTTCCCTCCAGGCACTTTCAGTGTGGGTGCCTTCTCCACGTGGTTCCTGGTTTCACTGCAGCTCTGAAGAGAATGTTAGCAAAGAGGTAATCGGGACAGTGCAAACAGTACTCAAAGACAGGGAGAGCAAGCTCTACATTACTCTCTTGGCACTTTGGATGTGGGACATACAGCGAGATGTTTGCTGCTTTTACATTTGGCTGTTGGGAGATTTACAGCACAAAGATATCTAGTTGATTTGAAGCAGTTCCGAGAAAGTCTAAACATAATCCTCACTTTTCCCTCCTGGCACTTTCCCTGTAGGAGATACCGCAAGACGTTTCTGTACATTGGGCACAGCGCTCTGCAGGGTGTTAGCAGAGAGTTTCCCGGGACAGTGAAACCCTATATCGGAGACACTGAGAAGAAGCCCCAATGTTCCCTCCAGGCACTTTCAGTGTGGGTGCCTTCTCCACGTGGTTCCTGGTTTCACTGCAGCTCTGAAGAGAATGTTAGCAAAGAGGTAATCGGGACAGTGCAAACAGTACTCAAAGACAGGGAGAGCAAGCTCTCTCTTGGCACTTTGGATGTGGGACATACAGCGAGATGTTTGCTGCTTTTACATTTGGCTGTTGGGAGATTTACAGCACAAAGATATCTAGTTGATTTGAAGCAGTTCCGAGAAAGTCTAAACATAATCCTCACTATTCCCTCCTGGCACTTTCCCTGTAGGGGATACCGCAAGACGTTTCTGTATATTGGGCACAGCGCTCTGCAGGGTGTTAGCAGAGAGTTTCCCGGGACAGTGAAACCCTATGTCAAAGACACTGAGAAGAAGCCCCAATGTTCCCTCCAGGCACTTTCAGTGTGGGTGCCTTCTCCACGTGGTTCCTGGTTTCACTGCAGCTCTGAAGAGAATGTTAGCAAAGAGGTAATCGGGACAGTGCAAACAGTACTCAAAGACAGGGAGAGCAAGCTCTACATTACTCTCTCGGCACTTTGGATGTGGGACATACAGCGAGATGTTTGCTGCTTTTACATTTGGCTGTTGGGAGATTTACAGCACAAAGATATCTAGTTGATTTGAAGCAGTTCCGAGAAAGTCTAAGCATAATCCTCACTTTTCCCTCCTGGCACTTTCCCTGTAGGGGATACCGCAAGACGTTTCTGTATATTGGGCACAGCGCTCTGCAGGGTGTTAGCAGAGAGTTTCCCGGGACAGTGAAACCCTATGTCAGAGACACTGAGAAGAAGCCCCAATGTTCACTCCAGGCACTTTCAGTGTGGGTGCCTTCTCCACGTGGTTCCTGGTTTCACTGCAGCTCTGAAGAGAATGTTAGCAAAGAGGTAATCGGGACAGTGCAAACAGTACTCAAAGACAGGGAGAGCAAGCTCTCTCTTGGCACTTTGGATGTGGGACATACAGCGAGATGTTTGCTGCTTTTGCGTTTGGCTGTTGGGAGATTTACAGCACAAAGATATCTAGTTGATTTGAAGCAGTTCCGAGAAAGTCTAAACATAATCCTCACTTTTCCCTCCTGGCACTTTCCATGTGGGAGATATAGCAGGATGTATATTGGTTTTGAGGACAACTCAAAGGACATTGTAGGGAGAAAAGTTCCTGGCTCCTTGAATGCCGTTTCTGGAGACACTGCGATCAATGTGGGAGATATGTCAAGATGTGTGTTGGTTTTGAGGACAGCTTTCTGGAGTGTCTCAGCAAAGAGGTCACACGGATAATCAGAGCAATTCTCAGAGACACTGAGACCAAGCTCCACAATTCCTCCTGGCACTTTCCCTGTAGGGGATACCGCAAGACGTTTCTGTACATTGGGCACAGCGCTCTGCAGGGTGTTAGCAGAGAGTTTCCCGGGACAGTGAAACCCTATGTCAGAGACAGTGAGAAGAAGCCCCAATGTTCCCTCCAGGCACTTTCAGTGTGGGTGCCTTCTCCACGTGGTTCCTGGTTTCACTGCAGCTCTGAAGAGAATGTTAGCAAAGAGGTAATCGGGACAGTGCAAACAGTACTCAAAGACAGGGAGAGCAAGCTCTACATTACTCTCTTGGCACTTTGGATGTGGGACATACAGCGAGATGTTTGCTGCTTTTACATTTGGCTGTTGGGAGATTTACAGCACAAAGATATCTAGTTGATTTGAAGCAGTTCCGAGAAAGTCTAAACATAATCCTCACTTTTCCCTCCTGGCACTTTCCCTGTAGGGGATACCGCAAGACGTTTCTGTACATTGGGCACAGCGCTCTGCAGGGTGTTAGCAGAGAGTTTCCCGGGACAGTGAAACCCTATATCGGAGACACTGAGAAGAAGCCCCAATGTTCCCTCCAGGCACTTTCAGTGTGGGTGCCTTCTCCACGTGGTTCCTGGTTTCACTGCAGCTCTGAAGAGAATGTTAGCAAAGAGGTAATCGGGACAGTACAAACAGTACTCAAAGACAGGGAGAGCAAGCTCTCTCTTGGCACTTTGGATGTGGGACATACAGCGAGATGTTTGCTGCTTTTACATTTGGCTGTTGGGAGATTTACAGCACAAAGATATCTAGTTGATTTGAAGCAGTTCCGAGAAAGTCTAAACATAATCCTCACTTTTCCCTCCTGGCACTTTCCATGTGGGAGATATAGCAGGATGTATATTGGTTTTGAGGACAACTCAATGGATAGTGTAGGGAGAAAAGTTCCTGGCTCCTTGAATGCCGTTTCTGGAGAAACTACGATCAATGTGGGAGATATGTCAAGATGTGTGTTGGTTTTGAGGACAGCTTTCTGGAGTGTCTTAGCAAAGAGGTCACACGGATAATCAGAGCAATTCTCAGAGACACTGAGACCAAGCTCCACAATTCCTCCTGGCACTTTCCCTGTAGGAGATACCGCAAGACGTTTCTGTATATTGGGCACAGCGCTCTGCAGGGTGTTAGCAGAGAGTTTCCCGGGACAGTGAAACCCTATGTCAGAGACAGTGAGAAGAAGCCCCAATGTTCCCTCCAGGCACTTTCAGTGTGGGTGCCTTCTCCACGTGGTTCCTGGTTTCACTGCAGCTCTGAAGAGAATGTTAGCAAAGAGGTAATCGGGACAGTGCAAACAGTACTCAAAGACAGGGAGAGCAAGCTCTACATTACTCTCTTGGCACTTTGGATGTGGGACATACAGCGAGATGTTTGCTGCTTTTACATTTGGCTGTTGGGAGATTTACAGCACAAAGATATCTAGTTGATTTGAAGCAGTTCCGAGAAAGTCTAAGCATAATCCTCACTTTTCCCTCCTGGCACTTTCCCTGTAGGGGATACCGCAAGACGTTTCTGTATATTGGGCACAGCGCTCTGCAGGGTGTTAGCAGAGAGTTTCCCGGGACAGTGAAACCCTATGTCAGAGACAGTGAGAAGAAGCCCCAATGTTCCCTCCAGGCACTTTCAGTGTGGGTGCCTTCTCCACGTGGTTCCTGGTTTCACTGCAGCTCTGAAGAGAATGTTAGCAAAGAGGTAATCGGGACAGTGCAAGCAGTACTCAAAGACAGGGAGAGCAAGCTCTCTCTTGGCACTTTGGATGTGGGACATACAGCGAGATGTTTGCTGCTTTTACATTTGGCTGTTGGGAGATTTACAGCACAAAGATATCTAGTTGATTTGAAGCAGTTCCGAGAAAGTCTAAACATAATCCTCACTTTTCCCTCCTGGCACTTTCCCTGTAGGAGATACCGCAAGATGTTTCTGTACATTGGGCACAGCGCTCTGCAGGGTGTTAGCAGAGAGTTTCCCGGGACAGTGAAACCCTATGTCAGAGACACTGAGAAGAAGCCCCAATGTTCCCTCCAGGCACTTTCAGTGTGGGTGCCTTCTCCACGTGGTTCCTGGTTTCACTGCAGCTCTGGAGAGAATGTTAGCAAAGAGGTAACCGGGACAGTGCAAACAGTACTCAAAGACAGGGAGAGCAAGCTCTCTCTTGGCACTTTGGATGTGGGACATACAGCGAGATGTTTGCTGCTTTTACATTTGGCTGTTGGGAGATTTACAGCACAAAGATATCTAGTTGATTTGAAGCAGTTCCGAGAAAGTCTAAGCATAATCCTCACTTTTCCCTCCTGGCACTTTCCATGTGGGAGATATAGCAGGATGTATATTGGTTTTGAGGACAACTCAATGGACAGTGTAGGGAGAAAAGTTCCTGGCTCCTTGAATGCCGTTTCTGGAGACACTGCGATCAATGTGGGAGATATGTCAAGATGTGTGTTGGTTTTGAGGACAGCTTTCTGGAGTGTCTCAGCAAAGAGGTCACACGGATAATCAGAGCAATTCTCAGAGACACTGAGACCAAGCTCCACAATTCCTCCTGGCACTTTCCCTGTAGGAGATACCGCAAGACGTTTCTGTATATTGGGCACAGCGCTCTGCAGGGTGTTAGCAGAGAGTTTCCCGGGACAGTGAAACCCTATGTCAGAGACAGTGAGAAGAAGCCCCAATGTTCCCTCCAGGCACTTTCAGTGTGGGTGCCTTCTCCACGTGGTTCCTGGTTTCACTGCAGCTCTGAAGAGAATGTTAGCAAAGAGGTAATTGGGACAGTGCAAACAGTACTCAAAGACAGGGAGAGCAAGCTCTACATTACTCTCTTGGCACTTTGGATGTGGGACATACAGCGAGATGTTTGCTGCTTTTACATTTGGCTGTTGGGAGATTTACAGCACAAAGATATCTAGTTGATTTGAAGCAGTTCCGAGAAAGTCTAAGCATAATCCTCACTTTTCCCTCCTGGCACTTTCCCTGTAGGGGATACCGCAAGACGTTTCTGTATATTGGGCACAGCGCTCTGCAGGGTGTTAGCAGAGAGTTTCCCGGGACAGTGAAACCCTATGTCAAAGACACTGAGAAGAAGCCCCAATGTTCCCTCCAGGCACTTTCAGTGTGGGTGCCTTCTCCACGTGGTTCCTGGTTTCACTGCGGCTCTGAAGAGAGTGTTAGCAAAGAGGTAACCGGGACAGTGAAAACAGTACTCAAAGACAGGGAGAGCAAGCTCTCTCTTGGCACTTTGGATGTGGGACATACAGCGAGATGTTTGCTGCTTTTGCGTTTGGCTGTTGGGAGATTTACAGCACAAAGATATCTAGTTGATTTGAAGCAGTTCCGAGAAAGTCTAAGCATAATCCTCACTTTTCCCTCCTGGCACTTTCCAGGTGGGAGATATAGCAGGATGTATATTGGTTTTGAGGACAACTCAATGGACAGTGTAGGGAGAAAAGTTCCTGGCTCCTTGAATGCCGTTTCTGGAGACACTGCGATCAATGTGGGAGATATGTCAAGATGTGTGTTGGTTTTGAGGACAGCTTTCTGGAGTGTCTCAGCAAAGAGGTCACACGGATAATCAGAGCAATTCTCAGAGACACTGAGACCAAGCTCCACAATTCCTCCTGGCACTTTCCCTGTAGGAGATACCGCAAGACGTTTCTGTATATTGGGCACAGCGCTCTGCAGGGTGTTAGCAGAGAGTTTCCCGGGACAGTGAAACCCTATGTCAGAGACACTGAGAAGAAGCCCCAATGTTCCCTCCAGGCACTTTCAGTGTGGGTGCCTTCTCCACGTGGTTCCTGGTTTCACTGCAGCTCTGAAGAGAATGTTAGCAAAGAGGTAATCGGGACAGTGCAAACAGTACTCAAAGACAGGGAGAGCAAGCTCTACATTACTCTCTTGGCACTTTGGATGTGGGACATACAGCGAGATGTTTGCTGCTTTTACATTTGGCTGTTGGGAGATTTACAGCACAAAGATATCTAGTTGATTTGAAGCAGTTCCGAGAAAGTCTAAGCATAATCCTCACTTTTCCCTCCTGGCACTTTCCCTGTAGGGGATACCGCAAGACGTTTCTGTACATTGGGCACAGCGCTCTGCAGGGTGTTAGCAGAGAGTTTCCCGGGACAGTGAAACCCTATGTCAGAGACACTGAGAAGAAGCCCCAATGTTCCCTCCAGGCACTTTCAGTGTGGGTGCCTTCTCCACGTGGTTCCTGGTTTCACTGCAGCTCTGAAGAGAATGTTAGCAAAGAGGTAATCGGGACAGTGCAAACAGTACTCAAAGACAGGGAGAGCAAGCTCTCTCTTGGCACTTTGGATGTGGGACACACAGCGAGATGTTTGCTGCTTTTGCGTTTGGCTGTTGGGAGATTTACAGCACAAATATATCTAGTTGATTTGAAGCAGTTCCGAGAAAGTCTAAACATAATCCTCACTTTTCCCTCCTGGCACTTTCCATGTGGGAGATATAGCAGGATGTATATTGGTTTTGAGGACAACTCAATGGACATTGTAGGGAGAAAAGTTCCTGGCTCCTTGAATGCCGTTTCTGGAGACACTGCGATCAATGTGGGAGATATGTCAAGATGTGTGTTGGTTTTGAGGACAGCTTTCTGGAGTGTCTCAGCAAAGAGGTCACACGGATAATCAGAGCAATTCTCAGAGACACTGAGACCAAGCTCCACAATTCCTCCTGGCACTTTCCCTGTAGGAGATACCGCAAGACGTTTCTGTATATTGGGCACAGCGCTCTGCAGGGTGTTAGCAGAGAGTTTCCCGGGACAGTGAAACCCTATATCAGAGACACTGAGAAGAAGCCCCAACGTTCCTTCCAGGCACTTTCAGTGTGGGTGCCTTCTCCACGTGGTTCCTGGTTTCACTGCAGCTCTGAAGAGAATGTTAGCAAAGAGGTAATCGGGACAGTGCAAACAGTACTCAAAGACAGGGAGAGCAAGCTCTCTCTTGGCACTTTGGATGTGGGACATACAGCGAGATGTTTGCTGCTTTTACATTTGGCTGTTGGGAGATTTACAGCACAAAGATATCTAGTTGATTTGAAGCAGTTCCGAGAAAGTCTAAGCATAATCCTCACTTTTCCCTCCTGGCACTTTCCCTGTAGGAGATACCGCAAGACGTTTCTGTATATTGGGCACAGCGCTCTGCAGGGTGTTAGCAGAGAGTTTCCCGGGACAGTGAAACCCTATGTCAAAGACACTGAGAAGAAGCCCCAATGTTCCCTCCAGGCACTTTCAGTGTGGGTGCCTTCTCCACGTGGTTCCTGGTTTCACTGCAGCTCTGAAGAGAATGTTAGCAAAGAGGTAATCGGGACAGTGCAAACAGTACTCAAAGACAGGGAGAGCAAGCTCTACATTACTCTCTTGGCACTTTGGATGTGGGACATACAGCGAGATGTTTGCTGCTTTTACATTTGGCTGTTGGGAGATTTACAGCACAAAGATATCTAGTTGATTTGAAGCAGTTCCGAGAAAGTCTAAGCATAATCCTCACTTTTCCCTCCTGGCACTTTCCCTGTAGGAGATACCGCAAGACGTTTCTGTATATTGGGCACAGCGCTCTGCAGGGTGTTAGCAGAGAGTTTCCCGGGACAGTGAAACCCTATGTCAGAGACACTGAGAAGAAACCCCAATGTTCCGTCCAGGCACTTTCAGTGTGGGTGCCTTCTCCACGTGGTTCCTGGTTTCACTGCAGCTCTGAAGAGAACGTTAGCAAAGAGGTAATCGGGACAGTGCAAACAGTACTCAAAGACAGGGAGAGCAAGCTCTACATTACTCTCTTGGCACTTTGGATGTGGGACATACAGCGAGATGTTTGCTGCTTTTACATTTGGCTGTTGGGAGATTTACAGCACAAAGATATCTAGTTGATTTGAAGCAGTTCCGAGAAAGTCTAAGCATAATCCTCACTTTTCCCTCCTGGCACTTTCCCTGTAGGGGATACCGCAAGACGTTTCTGTACATTGGGCACAGCGCTCTGCAGGGTGTTAGCAGAGAGTTTCCCGGGACAGTGAAACCCTATGTCAGAGACACTGAGAAGAAGCCCCAATGTTCCCTCCAGGCACTTTCAGTGTGGGTGCCTTCTCCACGTGGTTCCTGGTTTCACTGCAGCTCTGAAGAGAATGTTAGCAAAGAGGTAATCGGGACAGTGCAAGCAGTACTCAAAGACAGGGAGAGCAAGCTCTCTCTTGGCACTTTGGATGTGGGACATACAGCGAGATGTTTGCTGCTTTTACATTTGGCTGTTGGGAGATTTACAGCACAAAGATATCTAGTTGATTTGAAGCAGTTCCGAGAAAGTCTAAGCATAATCCTCACTTTTCCCTCCTGGCACTTTCCCTGTAGGAGATATCGCAAGACGTTTCCGTATATTGGGCACAGCGCTCTGCAGGGTGTTAGCAGAGAGTTTCCCGGGACAGTGAAACCCTATGTCAAAGACACTGAGAAGAAGCCCCAATGTTCCCTCCAGGCACTTTCAGTGTGGGTGCCTTCTCCACGTGGTTCCTGGTTTCACTGCAGCTCTGAAGAGAATGTTAGCAAAGAGGTAATCGGGACAGTGCAAACAGTACTCAAAGACAGGGAGAGCAAGCTCTACATTACTCTCTCGGCACTTTGGATGTGGGACATACAGCGAGATGTTTGCTGCTTTTACATTTGGCTGTTGGGAGATTTACAGCACAAAGATATCTAGTTGATTTGAAGCAGTTCCGAGAAAGTCTAAGCATAATCCTCACTTTTCCCTCCTGGCACTTTCACTGTAGGGGATACCGCAAGACGTTTCTGTATATTGGGCACAGCGCTCTGCAGGGTGTTAGCAGAGAGTTTCCCGGGACAGTGAAACCCTATGTCAGAGACACTGAGAAGAAGCCCCAATGTTCCCTCCAGGCACTTTCAGTGTGGGTGCCTTCTCCACGTGGTTCCTGGTTTCAATGCAGCTCTGAAGAGAATGTTAGCAAAGAGGTAATCGGGACAGTGCAAACAGTACTCAAAGACAGGGAGAGCAAGCTCTCTCTTGGCACTTTGGATGTGGGACATACAGCGAGATGTTTGCTGCTTTTACATTTGGCTGTTGGGAGATTTACAGCACAAAGATATCTAGTTGATTTGAAGCAGTTCCGAGAAAGTCTAAACATAATCCTCACTTTTCCCTCCTGGCACTTTCCCTGTAGGAGATACCGCAAGACGTTTCTGTACATTGGGCACAGCGCTCTGCAGGGTGTTAGCAGAGAGTTTCCCGGGACAGTGAAACCCTATGTCAGAGACACTGAGAAGAAGCCCCCATGTTCCCTCCAGGCACTTTCAGTGTGGGTGCCTTCTCCACGTGGTTCCTGGTTTCACTGCAGCTCTGAAGAGAATGTTAGCAAAGAGGTAATCGGGACAGTGCAAACAGTACTCAAAGACAGGGAGAGCAAGCTCTACATTACTCTCTTGGCACTTTGGATGTGGGACATACAGCGAGATGTTTGCTGCTTTTACATTTGGCTGTTGGGAGATTTACAGCACAAAGATATCTAGTTGATTTGAAGCAGTTCCGAGAAAGTCTAAACATAATCCTCACTTTTCCCTCCTGGCACTTTCCCTGTAGGAGATACCGCAAGACGTTTCTGTACATTGGGCACAGCGCTCTGCAGGGTGTTAGCAGATAGTTTCCCGGGACAGTGAATCCCTATATCGGAGACACTGAGAAGAAGCCCCAATGTTCCCTCCAGGCACTTTCAGTGTGGGTGCCTTCTCCACGTGGTTCCTGGTTTCACTGCAGCTCTGAAGAGAATGTTAGCAAAGAGGTAATCGGGACAGTGCAAACAGTACTCAAAGACAGGGAGAGCAAGCTCTACATTACTCTCTCGGCACTTTGGATGTGGGACATACAGCGAGATGTTTGCTGCTTTTACATTTGGCTGTTGGGAGATTTACAGCACAAAGATATCTAGTTGATTTGAAGCAGTTCCGAGAAAGTCTAAGCATAATCCTCACTTTTCCCTCCTGGCACTTTCACTGTAGGGGATACCGCAAGACGTTTCTGTATATTGGGCACAGCGCTCTGCAGGGTGTTAGCAGAGAGTTTCCCGGGACAGTGAAACCCTATGTCAGAGACACTGAGAAGAAGCCCCAACGTTCCCTCCAGGCACTTTCAGTGTGGGTGCCTTCTCCACGTGGTTCCTGGTTTCACTGCAGCTCTGGAGAGAATGTTAGCAAAGAGGTAATCGGGACAGTGCAAACAGTACTCAAAGACAGGGAGAGCAAGCTCTACATTACTCTCTTGGCACTTTGGATGTGGGACATACAGCGAGATGTTTGCTGCTTTTACATTTGGCTGTTGGGAGATTTACAGCACAAAGATATCTAGTTGATTTGAAGCAGTTCCGAGAAAGTCTAAACATAATCCTCACTTTTCCCTCCTGGCACTTTCCCTGTAGGAGATACCGCAAGACGTTTCTGTACATTGGGCACAGCGCTCTGCAGGGTGTTAGCAGAGAGTTTCCCGGGACAGTGAAACCCTATATCGGAGACACTGAGAAGAAGCCCCAATGTTCCCTCCAGGCACTTTCAGTGTGGGTGCCTTCTCCACGTGGTTCCTGGTTTCACTGCAGCTCTGAAGAGAATGTTAGCAAAGAGGTAATCGGGACAGTGCAAACAGTACTCAAAGACAGGGAGAGCAAGCTCTCTCTTGGCACTTTGGATGTGGGACATACAGCGAGATGTTTGCTGCTTTTACATTTGGCTGTTGGGAGATTTACAGCACAAAGATATCTAGTTGATTTGAAGCAGTTCCGAGAAAGTCTAAACATAATCCTCACTATTCCCTCCTGGCACTTTCCCTGTAGGGGATACCGCAAGACGTTTCTGTATATTGGGCACAGCGCTCTGCAGGGTGTTAGCAGAGAGTTTCCCGGGACAGTGAAACCCTATGTCAAAGACACTGAGAAGAAGCCCCAATGTTCCCTCCAGGCACTTTCAGTGTGGGTGCCTTCTCCACGTGGTTCCTGGTTTCACTGCAGCTCTGAAGAGAATGTTAGCAAAGAGGTAATCGGGACAGTGCAAACAGTACTCAAAGACAGGGAGAGCAAGCTCTACATTACTCTCTCGGCACTTTGGATGTGGGACATACAGCGAGATGTTTGCTGCTTTTACATTTGGCTGTTGGGAGATTTACAGCACAAAGATATCTAGTTGATTTGAAGCAGTTCCGAGAAAGTCTAAGCATAATCCTCACTTTTCCCTCCTGGCACTTTCCCTGTAGGGGATACCGCAAGACGTTTCTGTATATTGGGCACAGCGCTCTGCAGGGTGTTAGCAGAGAGTTTCCCGGGACAGTGAAACCCTATGTCAGAGACACTGAGAAGAAGCCCCAATGTTCCCTCCAGGCACTTTCAGTGTGGGTGCCTTCTCCACGTGGTTCCTGGTTTCACTGCAGCTCTGAAGAGAATGTTAGCAAAGAGGTAATCGGGACAGTGCAAACAGTACTCAAAGACAGGGAGAGCAAGCTCTCTCTTGGCACTTTGGATGTGGGACATACAGCGAGATGTTTGCTGCTTTTACATTTGGCTGTTGGGAGATTTACAGCACAAAGATATCTAGTTGATTTGAAGCAGTTCCGAGAAAGTCTAAGCATAATCCTCACTTTTCCCTCCTGGCACTTTCCCTGTAGGAGATACCGCAAGACGTTTCTGTATATTGGGCACAGCGCTCTGCAGGGTGTTAGCAGAGAGTTTCCCGGGACAGTGAAACCCTATGTCAGAGACACTGAGAAGAAGCCCCAATGTTCCCTCCAGGCACTTTCAGTGTGGGTGCCTTCTCCACGTGGTTCCTGGTTTCACTGCAGCTCTGAAGAGAATGTTAGCAAAGAGGTAATCGGGACAGTGCAAACAGTACTCAAAGACAGGGAGAGCAAGCTCTACATTACTCTCTTGGCACTTTGGATGTGGGACATACAGCGAGATGTTTGCTGCTTTTACATTTGGCTGTTGGGAGATTTACAGCACAAAGATATCTAGTTGATTTGAAGCAGTTCCGAGAAAGTCTAAACATAATCCTCACTTTTCCCTCCTGGCACTTTCCCTGTAGGAGATACCGCAAGACGTTTCTGTACATTGGGCACAGCGCTCTGCAGGGTGTTAGCAGAGAGTTTCCCGGGACAGTGAAACCCTATGTCAGAGACACTGAGAAGAAGCCCCCATGTTCCCTCCAGGCACTTTCAGTGTGGGTGCCTTCTCCACGTGGTTCCTGGTTTCACTGCAGCTCTGAAGAGAATGTTAGCAAAGAGGTAATCGGGACAGTGCAAACAGTACTCAAAGACAGGGAGAGCAAGCTCTACATTACTCTCTTGGCACTTTGGATGTGGGACATACAGCGAGATGTTTGCTGCTTTTACATTTGGCTGTTGGGAGATTTACAGCACAAAGATATCTAGTTGATTTGAAGCAGTTCCGAGAAAGTCTAAGCATAATCCTCACTTTTCCCTCCTGGCACTTTCCCTGTAGGAGATACCGCAAGACGTTTCTGTACATTGGGCACAGCGCTCTGCAGGGTGTTAGCAGATAGTTTCCCGGGACAGTGAATCCCTATGTCAAAGACACTGAGAAGAAGCCCCAATGTTCCCTCCAGGCACTTTCAGTGTGGGTGCCTTCTCCACGTGGTTCCTGGTTTCACTGCAGCTCTGAAGAGAATGTTAGCAAAGAGGTAATCGGGACAGTGCAAACAGTACTCAAAGACAGGGAGAGCAAGCTCTCTCTTGGCACTTTGGATGTGGGACATACAGCGAGATGTTTGCTGCTTTTACATTTGGCTGTTGGGAGATTTACAGCACAAAGATATCTAGTTGATTTGAAGCAGTTCCGAGAAAGTCTAAGCATAATCCTCACTTTTCCCTCCTGGCACTTTCCCTGTAGGAGATACCGCAAGACGTTTCTGTATATTGGGCACAGCGCTCTGCAGGGTGTTAGCAGAGAGTTTCCCGGGACAGTGAAACCCTATGTCAGAGACACTGAGAAGAAGCCCCAATGTTCCCTCCAGGCACTTTCAGTGTGGGTGCCTTCTCCACGTGGTTCCTGGTTTCACTGCAGCTCTGAAGAGAATGTTAGCAAAGAGGTAATCGGGACAGTGCAAACAGTACTCAAAGACAGGGAGAGCAAGCTCTACATTACTCTCTTGGCACTTTGGATGTGGGACATACAGCGAGATGTTTGCTGCTTTTACATTTGGCTGTTGGGAGATTTACAGCACAAAGATATCTAGTTGATTTGAAGCAGTTCCGAGAAAGTCTAAACATAATCCTCACTTTTCCCTCCTGGCACTTTCCCTGTAGGAGATACCGCAAGACGTTTCTGTACATTGGGCACAGCGCTCTGCAGGGTGTTAGCAGAGAGTTTCCCGGGACAGTGAAACCCTATGTCAGAGACACTGAGAAGAAGCCCCCATGTTCCCTCCAGGCACTTTCAGTGTGGGTGCCTTCTCCACGTGGTTCCTGGTTTCACTGCAGCTCTGAAGAGAATGTTAGCAAAGAGGTAATCGGGACAGTGCAAACAGTACTCAAAGACAGGGAGAGCAAGCTCTACATTACTCTCTTGGCACTTTGGATGTGGGACATACAGCGAGATGTTTGCTGCTTTTACATTTGGCTGTTGGGAGATTTACAGCACAAAGATATCTAGTTGATTTGAAGCAGTTCCGAGAAAGTCTAAGCATAATCCTCACTTTTCCCTCCTGGCACTTTCCCTGTAGGAGATACCGCAAGACGTTTCTGTACATTGGGCACAGCGCTCTGCAGGGTGTTAGCAGATAGTTTCCCGGGACAGTGAATCCCTATGTCAAAGACACTGAGAAGAAGCCCCAATGTTCCCTCCAGGCACTTTCAGTGTGGGTGCCTTCTCCACGTGGTTCCTGGTTTCACTGCAGCTCTGAAGAGAATGTTAGCAAAGAGGTAATCGGGACAGTGCAAACAGTACTCAAAGACAGGGAGAGCAAGCTCTCTCTTGGCACTTTGGATGTGGGACATACAGCGAGATGTTTGCTGCTTTTACATTTGGCTGTTGGGAGATTTACAGCACAAAGATATCTAGTTGATTTGAAGCAGTTCCGAGAAAGTCTAAACATAATCCTCACTTTTCCCTCCTGGCACTTTCCCTGTAGGAGATACCGCAAGACGTTTCTGTACATTGGGCACAGCGCTCTGCAGGGTGTTAGCAGAGAGTTTCCCAGGACAGTGAAACCCTATGTCAGAGACACTGAGAAGAAGCCCCAACGTTCCCTCCAGGCACTTTCAGTGTGGGTGCCTTCTCCACGTGGTTCCTGGTTTCACTGCAGCTCTGGAGAGAATGTTAGCAAAGAGGTAATCGGGACAGTGCAAACAGTACTCAAAGACAGGGAGAGCAAGCTCTACATTACTCTCTTGGCACTTTGGATGTGGGACATACAGCGAGATGTTTGCTGCTTTTACATTTGGCTGTTGGGAGATTTACAGCACAAAGATATCTAGTTGATTTGAAGCAGTTCCGAGAAAGTCTAAACATAATCCTCACTTTTCCCTCCTGGCACTTTCCCTGTAGGGGATACCGCAAGACGTTTCTGTACATTGGGCACAGCGCTCTGCAGGGTGTTAGCAGAGAGTTTCCCGGGACAGTGAAACCCTATATCGGAGACACTGAGAAGAAGCCCCAATGTTCCCTCCAGGCACTTTCAGTGTGGGTGCCTTCTCCACGTGGTTCCTGGTTTCACTGCAGCTCTGAAGAGAATGTTAGCAAAGAGGTAATCGGGACAGTGCAAACAGTACTCAAAGACAGGGAGAGCAAGCTCTCTCTTGGCACTTTGGATGTGGGACATACAGCGAGATGTTTGCTGCTTTTACATTTGGCTGTTGGGAGATTTACAGCACAAAGATATCTAGTTGATTTGAAGCAGTTCCGAGAAAGTCTAAACAT
Organism: Chroicocephalus ridibundus; assembly: GCF_963924245.1. Classification (NCBI taxonomy): domain Eukaryota; kingdom Metazoa; phylum Chordata; class Aves; order Charadriiformes; family Laridae; genus Chroicocephalus; species Chroicocephalus ridibundus. The sequence continues at coordinate 347,202 of NW_026961507.1, forward strand.
AATCCTCACTATTCCCTCCTGGCACTTTCCCTGTAGGGGATACCGCAAGACGTTTCTGTATATTGGGCACAGCGCTCTGCAGGGTGTTAGCAGAGAGTTTCCCGGGACAGTGAAACCCTATGTCAAAGACACTGAGAAGAAGCCCCCATGTTCCCTCCAGGCACTTTCAGTGTGGGTGCCTTCTCCACGTGGTTCCTGGTTTCACTGCAGCTCTGAAGAGAATGTTAGCAAAGAGGTAATCGGGACAGTGCAAACAGTACTCAAAGACAGGGAGAGCAAGCTCTACATTACTCTCTCGGCACTTTGGATGTGGGACATACAGCGAGATGTTTGCTGCTTTTACATTTGGCTGTTGGGAGATTTACAGCACAAAGATATCTAGTTGATTTGAAGCAGTTCCGAGAAAGTCTAAGCATAATCCTCACTTTTCCCTCCTGGCACTTTCCCTGTAGGAGATACCGCAAGACGTTTCTGTATATTGGGCACAGCGCTCTGCAGGGTGTTAGCAGAGAGTTTCCCGGGACAGTGAAACCCTATGTCAGAGACACTGAGAAGAAGCCCCAATGTTCCCTCCAGGCACTTTCAGTGTGGGTGCCTTCTCCACGTGGTTCCTGGTTTCACTGCAGCTCTGAAGAGAATGTTAGCAAAGAGGTAATCGGGACAGTGCAAACAGTACTCAAAGACAGGGAGAGCAAGCTCTACATTACTCTCTTGGCACTTTGGATGTGGGACATACAGCGAGATGTTTGCTGCTTTTACATTTGGCTGTTGGGAGATTTACAGCACAAAGATATCTAGTTGATTTGAAGCAGTTCCGAGAAAGTCTAAGCATAATCCTCACTTTTCCCTCCTGGCACTTTCCCTGTAGGAGATACCGCAAGACGTTTCTGTATATTGGGCACAGCGCTCTGCAGGGTGTTAGCAGAGAGTTTCCCGGGACAGTGAAACCCTATGTCAGAGACACTGAGAAGAAGCCCCAATGTTCCCTCCAGGCACTTTCAGTGTGGGTGCCTTCTCCACGTGGTTCCTGGTTTCACTGCAGCTCTGAAGAGAATGTTAGCAAAGAGGTAATCGGGACAGTGCAAACAGTACTCAAAGACAGGGAGAGCAAGCTCTACATTACTCTCTTGGCACTTTGGATGTGGGACATACAGCGAGATGTTTGCTGCTTTTACATTTGGCTGTTGGGAGATTTACAGCACAAAGATATCTAGTTGATTTGAAGCAGTTCCGAGAAAGTCTAAGCATAATCCTCACTTTTCCCTCCTGGCACTTTCCCTGTAGGAGATATCGCAAGACGTTTCTGTATATTGGGCACAGCGCTCTGCAGGGTGTTAGCAGAGAGTTTCCCGGGACAGTGAATCCCTATGTCAAAGAAACTGAGAAGAAGCCCCAATGTTCCCTCCAGGCACTTTCAGTGTGGGTGCCTTCTCCACGTGGTTCCTGGTTTCACTGCAGCTCTGAAGAGAATGTTAGCAAAGAGGTAATCGGGACAGTGGAAACAGTACTCAAAGACAGGGAGAGCAAGCTCTCTCTTGGCACTTTGGATGTGGGACATACAGCGAGATGTTTGCTGCTTTTACATTTGGCTGTTGGGAGATTTACAGCACAAAGATATCTAGTTGATTTGAAGCAGTTCCGAGAAAGTCTAAACATAATCCTCACTTTTCCCTCCTGGCACTTTCCCTGTAGGAGATACCGCAAGACGTTTCTGTACATTGGGCACAGCGCTCTGCAGGGTGTTAGCAGAGAGTTTCCCGGGACAGTGAAACCCTATGTCAAAGACACTGAGAAGAAGCCCCAACGTTCCCTCCAGGCACTTTCAGTGTGGGTGCCTTCTCCACGTGGTTCCTGGATTCACTGCAGCTCTGGAGAGAATGTTAGCAAAGAGGTAATCGGGACAGTGCAAACAGTACTCAAAGACAGGGAGAGCAAGCTCTACATTACTCTCTTGGCACTTTGGATGTGGGACATACAGCGAGATGTTTGCTGCTTTTACATTTGGCTGTTGGGAGATTTACAGCACAAAGATATCTAGTTGATTTGAAGCAGTTCCGAGAAAGTCTAAACATAATCCTCACTTTTCCCTCCTGGCACTTTCCCTGTAGGAGATACCACAAGACGTTTCTGTACATTGGGCACAGCGCTCTGCAGGGTGTTAGCAGAGAGTTTCCCGGGACAGTGAAACCCTGTATCGGAGACACTGAGAAGAAGCCCCAATGTTCCCTCCAGGCACTTTCAGTGTGGGTGCCTTCTCCACGTGGTTCCTGGTTTCACTGCAGCTCTGAAGAGAATGTTAGCAAAGAGGTAATCGGGACAGTGCAAACAGTACTCAAAGACAGGGAGAGCAAGCTCTCTCTTGGCACTTTGGATGTGGGACATACAGCGAGATGTTTGCTGCTTTTACATTTGGCTGTTGGGAGATTTACAGCACAAAGATATCTAGTTGATTTGAAGCAGTTCCGAGAAAGTCTAAACATAATCCTCACTTTTCCCTCCTGGCACTTTCCCTGTAGGAGATACCGCAAGACGTTTCTGTACATTGGGCACAGCGCTCTGCAGGGTGTTAGCAGAGAGTTTCCCGGGACAGTGAAACCCTATGTCAGAGACACTGAGAAGAAGCCCCAACGTTCCCTCCAGGCACTTTCAGTGTGGGTGCCTTCTCCACGTGGTTCCTGGTTTCACTGCAGCTCTGGAGAGAATGTTAGCAAAGAGGTAATCGGGACAGTGCAAACAGTACTCAAAGACAGGGAGAGCAAGCTCTACATTACTCTCTTGGCACTTTGGATGTGGGACATACAGCGAGATGTTTGCTGCTTTTACATTTGGCTGTTGGGAGATTTACAGCACAAAGATATCTAGTTGATTTGAAGCAGTTCCGAGAAAGTCTAAACATAATCCTCACTTTTCCCTCCTGGCACTTTCCCTGTAGGAGATACCGCAAGACGTTTCTGTACATTGGGCACAGCGCTCTGCAGGGTGTTAGCAGAGAGTTTCCCGGGACAGTGAAACCCTATATCGGAGACACTGAGAAGAAGCCCCAATGTTCCCTCCAGGCACTTTCAGTGTGGGTGCCTTCTCCACGTGGTTCCTGGTTTCACTGCAGCTCTGAAGAGAATGTTAGCAAAGAGGTAATCGGGACAGTGCAAACAGTACTCAAAGACAGGGAGAGCAAGCTCTCTCTTGGCACTTTGGATGTGGGACATACAGCGAGATGTTTGCTGCTTTTACATTTGGCTGTTGGGAGATTTACAGCACAAAGATATCTAGTTGATTTGAAGCAGTTCCGAGAAAGTCTAAACATAATCCTCACTTTTCCCTCCTGGCACTTTCCCTGTAGGAGATACCGCAAGACGTTTCTGTATATTGGGCACAGCGCTCTGCAGGGTGTTAGCAGAGAGTTTCCCGGGACAGTGAAACCCTATGTCAGAGACACTGAGAAGAAGCCCCAATGTTCCCTCCAGGCACTTTCAGTGTGGGTGCCTTCTCCACGTGGTTCCTGGTTTCACTGCAGCTCTGAAGAGAATGTTAGCAAAGAGGTAATCGGGACAGTGCAAACAGTACTCAAAGACAGGGAGAGCAAGCTCTACATTACTCTCTTGGCACTTTGGATGTGGGACATACAGCGAGATGTTTGCTGCTTTTACATTTGGCTGTTGGGAGATTTACAGCACAAAGATATCTAGTTGATTTGAAGCAGTTCCGAGAAAGTCTAAGCATAATCCTCACTTTTCCCTCCTGGCACTTTCCCTGTAGGAGATACCGCAAGACGTTTCTGTATATTGGGCACAGCGCTCTGCAGGGTGTTAGCAGAGAGTTTCCCGGGACAGTGAAACCCTATGTCAGAGACACTGAGAGAAGCCCCAATGTTCCCTCCAGGCACTTTCAGTGTGGGTGCCTTCTCCACGTGGTTCCTGGTTTCACTGCAGCTCTGAAGAGAATGTTAGCAAAGAGGTAATCGGGACAGTGCAAACAGTACTCAAAGACAGGGAGAGCAAGCTCTACATTACTCTCTTGGCACTTTGGATGTGGGACATAGAGCGAGATGTTTGCTGCTTTTACATTTGGCTGTTGGGAGATTTACAGCACAAAGATATCTAGTTGATTTGAAGCAGTTCCGAGAAAGTCTAAGCATAATCCTCACTTTTCCCTCCTGGCACTTTCCCTGTAGGAGATATCGCAAGACGTTTCTGTATATTGGGCACAGCGCTCTGCAGGGTGTTAGCAGAGAGTTTCCCGGGACAGTGAATCCCTATGTCAAAGAAACTGAGAAGAAGCCCCAATGTTCCCTCCAGGCACTTTCAGTGTGGGTGCCTTCTCCACGTGGTTCCTGGTTTCACTGCAGCTCTGAAGAGAATGTTAGCAAAGAGGTAATCGGGACAGTGGAAACAGTACTCAAAGACAGGGAGAGCAAGCTCTCTCTTGGCACTTTGGATGTGGGACATACAGCGAGATGTTTGCTGCTTTTACATTTGGCTGTTGGGAGATTTACAGCACAAAGATATCTAGTTGATTTGAAGCAGTTCCGAGAAAGTCTAAACATAATCCTCACTTTTCCCTCCTGGCACTTTCCCTGTAGGAGATACCGCAAGACGTTTCTGTACATTGGGCACAGCGCTCTGCAGGGTGTTAGCAGAGAGTTTCCCGGGACAGTGAAACCCTATGTCAAAGACACTGAGAAGAAGCCCCAACGTTCCCTCCAGGCACTTTCAGTGTGGGTGCCTTCTCCACGTGGTTCCTGGTTTCACTGCAGCTCTGGAGAGAATGTTAGCAAAGAGGTAATCGGGACAGTGCAAACAGTACTCAAAGACAGGGAGAGCAAGCTCTACATTACTCTCTTGGCACTTTGGATGTGGGACATACAGCGAGATGTTTGCTGCTTTTACATTTGGCTGTTGGGAGATTTACAGCACAAAGATATCTAGTTGATTTGAAGCAGTTCCGAGAAAGTCTAAACATAATCCTCACTTTTCCCTCCTGGCACTTTCCCTGTAGGAGATACCACAAGACGTTTCTGTACATTGGGCACAGCGCTCTGCAGGGTGTTAGCAGAGAGTTTCCCGGGACAGTGAAACCCTATATCGGAGACACTGAGAAGAAGCCCCAATGTTCACTCCAGGCACTTTCAGTGTGGGTGCCTTCTCCACGTGGTTCCTGGTTTCACTGCAGCTCTGAACAGAATGTTAGCAAAGAGGTAATCGGGACAGTGCAAACAGTACTCAAAGACAGGGAGAGCAAGCTCTACATTACTCTCTTGGCACTTTGGATGTGGGACATACAGCGAGATGTTTGCTGCTTTTACATTTGGCTGTTGGGAGATTTACAGCACAAAGATATCTAGTTGATTTGAAGCAGTTCCGAGAAAGTCTAAACATAATCCTCACTTTTCCCTCCTGGCACTTTCCCTGTAGGAGATACCACAAGACGTTTCTGTACATTGGGCACAGCGCTCTGCAGGGTGTTAGCAGAGAGTTTCCCGGGACAGTGAAACCCTATATCGGAGACACTGAGAAGAAGCCCCAATGTTCCCTCCAGGCACTTTCAGTGTGGGTGCCTTCTCCACGTGGTTCCTGGTTTCACTGCAGCTCTGAAGAGAATGTTAGCAAAGAGGTAATCGGGACAGTGCAAACAGTACTCAAAGACAGGGAGAGCAAGCTCTCTCTTGGCACTTTGGATGTGGGACATACAGCGAGATGTTTGCTGCTTTTACATTTGGCTGTTGGGAGATTTACAGCACAAAGATATCTAGTTGATTTGAAGCAGTTCCGAGAAAGTCTAAACATAATCCTCACTTTTCCCTCCTGGCACTTTCCCTGTAGGAGATACCGCAAGACGTTTCTGTACATTGGGCACAGCGCTCTGCAGGGTGTTAGCAGAGAGTTTCCCGGGACAGTGAAACCCTATGTCAGAGACACTGAGAAGAAGCCCCAACGTTCCCTCCAGGCACTTTCAGTGTGGGTGCCTTCTCCACGTGGTTCCTGGTTTCACTGCAGCTCTGGAGAGAATGTTAGCAAAGAGGTAATCGGGACAGTGCAAACAGTACTCAAAGACAGGGAGAGCAAGCTCTACATTACTCTCTTGGCACTTTGGATGTGGGACATACAGCGAGATGTTTGCTGCTTTTACATTTGGCTGTTGGGAGATTTACAGCACAAAGATATCTAGTTGATTTGAAGCAGTTCCGAGAAAGTCTAAACATAATCCTCACTTTTCCCTCCTGGCACTTTCCCTGTAGAAGATACCGCAAGACGTTTCTGTACATTGGGCACAGCGCTCTGCAGGGTGTTAGCAGAGAGTTTCCCGGGACAGTGAAACCCTATATCGGAGACACTGAGAAGAAGCCCCAATGTTCCCTCCAGGCACTTTCAGTGTGGGTGCCTTCTCCACGTGGTTCCTGGTTTCACTGCAGCTCTGAAGAGAATGTTAGCAAAGAGGTAATCGGGACAGTGCAAACAGTACTCAAAGACAGGGAGAGCAAGCTCTCTCTTGGCACTTTGGATGTGGGACATACAGCGAGATGTTTGCTGCTTTTACATTTGGCTGTTGGGAGATTTACAGCACAAAGATATCTAGTTGATTTGAAGCAGTTCCGAGAAAGTCTAAACATAATCCTCACTTTTCCCTCCTGGCACTTTCCCTGTAGGAGATACCGCAAGACGTTTCTGTATATTGGGCACAGCGCTCTGCAGGGTGTTAGCAGAGAGTTTCCCGGGACAGTGAAACCCTATGTCAGAGACACTGAGAAGAAGCCCCAATGTTCCCTCCAGGCACTTTCAGTGTGGGTGCCTTCTCCACGTGGTTCCTGGTTTCACTGCAGCTCTGAAGAGAATGTTAGCAAAGAGGTAATCGGGACAGTGCAAACAGTACTCAAAGACAGGGAGAGCAAGCTCTACATTACTCTCTTGGCACTTTGGATGTGGGACATACAGCGAGATGTTTGCTGCTTTTACATTTGGCTGTTGGGAGATTTACAGCACAAAGATATCTAGTTGATTTGAAGCAGTTCCGAGAAAGTCTAAGCATAATCCTCACTTTTCCCTCCTGGCACTTTCCCTGTAGGAGATACCGCAAGACGTTTCTGTATATTGGGCACAGCGCTCTGCAGGGTGTTAGCAGAGAGTTTCCCGGGACAGTGAAACCCTATGTCAGAGACACTGAGAGAAGCCCCAATGTTCCCTCCAGGCACTTTCAGTGTGGGTGCCTTCTCCACGTGGTTCCTGGTTTCACTGCAGCTCTGAAGAGAATGTTAGCAAAGAGGTAATCGGGACAGTGCAAACAGTACTCAAAGACAGGGAGAGCAAGCTCTACATTACTCTCTTGGCACTTTGGATGTGGGACATAGAGCGAGATGTTTGCTGCTTTTACATTTGGCTGTTGGGAGATTTACAGCACAAAGATATCTAGTTGATTTGAAGCAGTTCCGAGAAAGTCTAAGCATAATCCTCACTTTTCCCTCCTGGCACTTTCCCTGTAGGAGATATCGCAAGACGTTTCTGTATATTGGGCACAGCGCTCTGCAGGGTGTTAGCAGAGAGTTTCCCGGGACAGTGAATCCCTATGTCAAAGAAACTGAGAAGAAGCCCCAATGTTCACTCCAGGCACTTTCAGTGTGGGTGCCTTCTCCACGTGGTTCCTGGTTTCACTGCAGCTCTGAACAGAATGTTAGCAAAGAGGTAATCGGGACAGTGCAAACAGTACTCAAAGACAGGGAGAGCAAGCTCTCTCTTGGCACTTTGGATGTGGGACATACAGCGAGATGTTTGCTGCTTTTACATTTGGCTGTTGGGAGATTTACAGCACAAAGATATCTAGTTGATTTGAAGCAGTTCCGAGAAAGTCTAAACATAATCCTCACTATTCCCTCCTGGCACTTTCCCTGTAGGGGATACCGCAAGACGTTTCTGTATATTGGGCACAGCGCTCTGCAGGGTGTTAGCAGAGAGTTTCCCGGGACAGTGAAACCCTATGTCAGAGACACTGAGAAGAAGCCCCAATGTTCCCTCCAGGCACTTTCAGTGTGGGTGCCTTCTCCACGTGGTTCCTGGTTTCACTGCAGCTCTGAAGAGAATGTTAGCAAAGAGGTAATCGGGACAGTGCAAACAGTACTCAAAGACAGGGAGAGCAAGCTCTACATTACTCTCTCGGCACTTTGGATGTGGGACATACAGCGAGATGTTTGCTGCTTTTACATTTGGCTGTTGGGAGATTTACAGCACAAAGATATCTAGTTGATTTGAAGCAGTTCCGAGAAAGTCTAAGCATAATCCTCACTTTTCCCTCCTGGCACTTTCCCTGTAGGGGATACCGCAAGACGTTTCTGTATATTGGGCACAGCGCTCTGCAGGGTGTTAGCAGAGAGTTTCCCGGGACAGTGAAACCCTATGTCAGAGACACTGAGAAGAAGCCCCAATGTTCCCTCCAGGCACTTTCAGTGTGGGTGCCTTCTCCACGTGGTTCCTGGTTTCACTGCAGCTCTGAAGAGAATGTTAGCAAAGAGGTAATCGGGACAGTGCAAACAGTACTCAAAGACAGGGAGAGCAAGCTCTACATTACTCTCTTGGCACTTTGGATGTGGGACATACAGCGAGATGTTTGCTGCTTTTACATTTGGCTGTTGGGAGATTTACAGCACAAAGATATCTAGTTGATTTGAAGCAGTTCCGAGAAAGTCTAAGCATAATCCTCACTTTTCCCTCCTGGCACTTTCCCTGTAGGGGATACCGCAAGACGTTTCTGTATATTGGGCACAGCGCTCTGCAGGGTGTTAGCAGAGAGTTTCCCGGGACAGTGAAACCCTATGTCAGAGACACTGAGAAGAAGCCCCAATGTTCCCTCCAGGCACTTTCAGTGTGGGTGCCTTCTCCACGTGGTTCCTGGTTTCACTGCAGCTCTGAAGAGAATGTTAGCAAAGAGGTAATCGGGACAGTGCAAACAGTACTCAAAGACAGGGAGAGCAAGCTCTACATTACTCTCTTGGCACTTTGGATGTGGGACATACAGCGAGATGTTTGCTGCTTTTACATTTGGCTGTTGGGAGATTTACAGCACAAAGATATCTAGTTGATTTGAAGCAGTTCCGAGAAAGTCTAAGCATAATCCTCACTTTTCCCTCCTGGCACTTTCCCTGTAGGAGATATCGCAAGACGTTTCTGTATATTGGGCACAGCGCTCTGCAGGGTGTTAGCAGAGAGTTTCCCGGGACAGTGAATCCCTATGTCAAAGAAACTGAGAAGAAGCCCCAATGTTCCCTCCAGGCACTTTCAGTGTGGGTGCCTTCTCCACGTGGTTCCTGGTTTCACTGCAGCTCTGAAGAGAATGTTAGCAAAGAGGTAATCGGGACAGTGGAAACAGTACTCAAAGACAGGGAGAGCAAGCTCTCTCTTGGCACTTTGGATGTGGGACATACAGCGAGATGTTTGCTGCTTTTACATTTGGCTGTTGGGAGATTTACAGCACAAAGATATCTAGTTGATTTGAAGCAGTTCCGAGAAAGTCTAAACATAATCCTCACTTTTCCCTCCTGGCACTTTCCCTGTAGGAGATACCGCAAGACGTTTCTGTACATTGGGCACAGCGCTCTGCAGGGTGTTAGCAGAGAGTTTCCCGGGACAGTGAAACCCTATGTCAAAGACACTGAGAAGAAGCCCCAACGTTCCCTCCAGGCACTTTCAGTGTGGGTGCCTTCTCCACGTGGTTCCTGGTTTCACTGCAGCTCTGGAGAGAATGTTAGCAAAGAGGTAATCGGGACAGTGCAAACAGTACTCAAAGACAGGGAGAGCAAGCTCTACATTACTCTCTTGGCACTTTGGATGTGGGACATACAGCGAGATGTTTGCTGCTTTTACATTTGGCTGTTGGGAGATTTACAGCACAAAGATATCTAGTTGATTTGAAGCAGTTCCGAGAAAGTCTAAACATAATCCTCACTTTTCCCTCCTGGCACTTTCCCTGTAGGAGATACCACAAGACGTTTCTGTACATTGGGCACAGCGCTCTGCAGGGTGTTAGCAGAGAGTTTCCCGGGACAGTGAAACCCTATATCGGAGACACTGAGAAGAAGCCCCAATGTTCACTCCAGGCACTTTCAGTGTGGGTGCCTTCTCCACGTGGTTCCTGGTTTCACTGCAGCTCTGAACAGAATGTTAGCAAAGAGGTAATCGGGACAGTGCAAACAGTACTCAAAGACAGGGAGAGCAAGCTCTCTCTTGGCACTTTGGATGTGGGACATACAGCGAGATGTTTGCTGCTTTTACATTTGGCTGTTGGGAGATTTACAGCACAAAGATATCTAGTTGATTTGAAGCAGTTCCGAGAAAGTCTAAACATAATCCTCACTATTCCCTCCTGGCACTTTCCCTGTAGGGGATACCGCAAGACGTTTCTGTATATTGGGCACAGCGCTCTGCAGGGTGTTAGCAGAGAGTTTCCCGGGACAGTGAAACCCTATGTCAGAGACACTGAGAAGAAGCCCCAATGTTCCCTCCAGGCACTTTCAGTGTGGGTGCCTTCTCCACGTGGTTCCTGGTTTCACTGCAGCTCTGAAGAGAATGTTAGCAAAGAGGTAATCGGGACAGTGCAAACAGTACTCAAAGACAGGGAGAGCAAGCTCTACATTACTCTCTCGGCACTTTGGATGTGGGACATACAGCGAGATGTTTGCTGCTTTTACATTTGGCTGTTGGGAGATTTACAGCACAAAGATATCTAGTTGATTTGAAGCAGTTCCGAGAAAGTCTAAGCATAATCCTCACTTTTCCCTCCTGGCACTTTCCCTGTAGGGGATACCGCAAGACGTTTCTGTATATTGGGCACAGCGCTCTGCAGGGTGTTAGCAGAGAGTTTCCCGGGACAGTGAAACCCTATGTCAGAGACACTGAGAAGAAGCCCCAATGTTCCCTCCAGGCACTTTCAGTGTGGGTGCCTTCTCCACGTGGTTCCTGGTTTCACTGCAGCTCTGAAGAGAATGTTAGCAAAGAGGTAATCGGGACAGTGCAAACAGTACTCAAAGACAGGGAGAGCAAGCTCTACATTACTCTCTTGGCACTTTGGATGTGGGACATACAGCGAGATGTTTGCTGCTTTTACATTTGGCTGTTGGGAGATTTACAGCACAAAGATATCTAGTTGATTTGAAGCAGTTCCGAGAAAGTCTAAGCATAATCCTCACTTTTCCCTCCTGGCACTTTCCCTGTAGGGGATACCGCAAGACGTTTCTGTATATTGGGCACAGCGCTCTGCAGGGTGTTAGCAGAGAGTTTCCCGGGACAGTGAAACCCTATGTCAGAGACACTGAGAAGAAGCCCCAATGTTCCCTCCAGGCACTTTCAGTGTGGGTGCCTTCTCCACGTGGTTCCTGGTTTCACTGCAGCTCTGAAGAGAATGTTAGCAAAGAGGTAATCGGGACAGTGCAAACAGTACTCAAAGACAGGGAGAGCAAGCTCTACATTACTCTCTTGGCACTTTGGATGTGGGACATACAGCGAGATGTTTGCTGCTTTTACATTTGGCTGTTGGGAGATTTACAGCACAAAGATATCTAGTTGATTTGAAGCAGTTCCGAGAAAGTCTAAGCATAATCCTCACTTTTCCCTCCTGGCACTTTCCCTGTAGGAGATATCGCAAGACGTTTCTGTATATTGGGCACAGCGCTCTGCAGGGTGTTAGCAGAGAGTTTCCCGGGACAGTGAAACCCTATGTCAAAGACACTGAGAAGAAGCCCCAATGTTCCCTCCAGGCACTTTCAGTGTGGGTGCCTTCTCCACGTGGTTCCTGGTTTCACTGCAGCTCTGAAGAGAATGTTAGCAAAGAGGTAATCGGGACAGTGCAAACAGTACTCAAAGACAGGGAGAGCAAGCTCTACATTACTCTCTTGGCACTTTGGATGTGGGACATACAGCGAGATGTTTGCTGCTTTTACATTTGGCTGTTGGGAGATTTACAGCACAAAGATATCTAGTTGATTTGAAGCAGTTCCGAGAAAGTCTAAGCATAATCCTCACTTTTCCCTCCTGGCACTTTCCATGTGGGAGATACCGCAAGACGTTTCTGTATATTGGGCACAGCGCTCTGCAGGGTGTTAGCAGAGAGTTTCCCGGGACAGTGAAACCCTATGTCAGAGACACTGAGAAGAAGCCCCAATGTTCACTCCAGGCACTTTCAGTGTGGGTGCCTTCTCCACGTGGTTCCTGGTTTCACTGCAGCTCTGGAGAGAATGTTAGCAAAGAGGTAATCGGGACAGTGCAAACAGTACTCAAAGACAGGGAGAGCAAGCTCTCTCTTGGCACTTTGGATGTGGGACATACAGCGAGATGTTTGCTGCTTTTACATTTGGCTGTTGGGAGATTTACAGCACAAAGATATCTAGTTGATTTGAAGCAGTTCCGAGAAAGTCTAAACATAATCCTCACTTTTCCCTCCTGGCACTTTCCCTGTAGGGGATACCGCAAGACGTTTCTGTATATTGGGCACAGCGCTCTGCAGGGTGTTAGCAGAGAGTTTCCCGGGACAGTGAAACCCTATGTCAGAGACACTGAGAAGAAGCCCCAATGTTCCCTCCAGGCACTTTCAGTGTGGGTGCCTTCTCCACGTGGTTCCTGGTTTCACTGCAGCTCTGAAGAGAATGTTAGCAAAGAGGTAATCGGGACAGTGCAAACAGTACTCAAAGACAGGGAGAGCAAGCTCTACATTACTCTCTCGGCACTTTGGATGTGGGACATACAGCGAGATGTTTGCTGCTTTTACATTTGGCTGTTGGGAGATTTACAGCACAAAGATATCTAGTTGATTTGAAGCAGTTCCGAGAAAGTCTAAGCATAATCCTCACTTTTCCCTCCTGGCACTTTCCCTGTAGGGGATACCGCAAGACGTTTCTGTATATTGGGCACAGCGCTCTGCAGGGTGTTAGCAGAGAGTTTCCCGGGACAGTGAAACCCTATGTCAGAGACACTGAGAAGAAGCCCCAATGTTCCCTCCAGGCACTTTCAGTGTGGGTGCCTTCTCCACGTGGTTCCTGGTTTCACTGCAGCTCTGAAGAGAATGTTAGCAAAGAGGTAATCGGGACAGTGCAAACAGTACTCAAAGACAGGGAGAGCAAGCTCTACATTACTCTCTTGGCACTTTGGATGTGGGACATACAGCGAGATGTTTGCTGCTTTTACATTTGGCTGTTGGGAGATTTACAGCACAAAGATATCTAGTTGATTTGAAGCAGTTCCGAGAAAGTCTAAGCATAATCCTCACTTTTCCCTCCTGGCACTTTCCCTGTAGGGGATACCGCAAGACGTTTCTGTATATTGGGCACAGCGCTCTGCAGGGTGTTAGCAGAGAGTTTCCCGGGACAGTGAAACCCTATGTCAGAGACACTGAGAAGAAGCCCCAATGTTCCCTCCAGGCACTTTCAGTGTGGGTGCCTTCTCCACGTGGTTCCTGGTTTCACTGCAGCTCTGAAGAGAATGTTAGCAAAGAGGTAATCGGGACAGTACAAACAGTACTCAAAGACAGGGAGAGCAAGCTCTCTCTTGGCACTTTGGATGTGGGACATACAGCGAGATGTTTGCTGCTTTTACATTTGGCTGTTGGGAGATTTACAGCACAAAGATATCTAGTTGATTTGAAGCAGTTCCGAGAAAGTCTAAGCATAATCCTCACTTTTCCCTCCTGGCACTTTCCCTGTAGGGGATACCGCAAGACGTTTCTGTATATTGGGCACAGCGCTCTGCAGGGTGTTAGCAGAGAGTTTCCCGGGACAGTGAAACCCTATGTCAGAGACACTGAGAAGAAGCCCCAATGTTCCCTCCAGGCACTTTCAGTGTGGGTGCCTTCTCCACGTGGTTCCTGGTTTCACTGCAGCTCTGGAGAGAATGTTAGCAAAGAGGTAATCGGGACAGTGCAAACAGTACTCAAAGACAGGGAGAGCAAGCTCTACATTACTCTCTCGGCACTTTGGATGTGGGACATACAGCGAGATGTTTGCTGCTTTTACATTTGGCTGTTGGGAGATTTACAGCACAAAGATATCTAGTTGATTTGAAGCAGTTCCGAGAAAGTCTAAGCATAATCCTCACTTTTCCCTCCTGGCACTTTCCCTGTAGGGGATACCGCAAGACGTTTCTGTATATTGGGCACAGCGCTCTGCAGGGTGTTAGCAGAGAGTTTCCCGGGACAGTGAAACCCTATGTCAGAGACACTGAGAAGAAGCCCCAATGTTCCCTCCAGGCACTTTCAGTGTGGGTGCCTTCTCCACGTGGTTCCTGGTTTCACTGCAGCTCTGAAGAGAATGTTAGCAAAGAGGTAATCGGGACAGTGCAAACAGTACTCAAAGACAGGGAGAGCAAGCTCTACATTACTCTCTTGGCACTTTGGATGTGGGACATACAGCGAGATGTTTGCTGCTTTTACATTTGGCTGTTGGGAGATTTACAGCACAAAGATATCTAGTTGATTTGAAGCAGTTCCGAGAAAGTCTAAACATAATCCTCACTTTTCCCTCCTGGCACTTTCCCTGTAGGAGATACCGCAAGACGTTTCTGTATATTGGGCACAGCGCTCTGCAGGGTGTTAGCAGAGAGTTTCCCGGGACAGTGAAACCCTATGTCAGAGACACTGAGAAGAAGCCCCAATGTTCCCTCCAGGCACTTTCAGTGTGGGTGCCTTCTCCACGTGGTTCCTGGTTTCACTGCAGCTCTGAAGAGAATGTTAGCAAAGAGGTAATCGGGACAGTGCAAACAGTACTCAAAGACAGGGAGAGCAAGCTCTACATTACTCTCTCGGCACTTTGGATGTGGGACATACAGCGAGATGTTTGCTGCTTTTACATTTGGCTGTTGGGAGATTTACAGCACAAAGATATCTAGTTGATTTGAAGCAGTTCCGAGAAAGTCTAAACATAATCCTCACTTTTCCCTCCTGGCACTTTCCCTGTAGGGGATACCGCAAGACGTTTCTGTACATTGGGCACAGCGCTCTGCAGGGTGTTAGCAGAGAGTTTCCCGGGACAGTGAAACCCTATATCGGAGACACTGAGAAGAAGCCCCAATGTTCCCTCCAGGCACTTTCAGTGTGGGTGCCTTCTCCACGTGGTTCCTGGTTTCACTGCAGCTCTGAAGAGAATGTTAGCAAAGAGGTAATCGGGACAGTGCAAACAGTACTCAAAGACAGGGAGAGCAAGCTCTACATTACTCTCTCGGCACTTTGGATGTGGGACATACAGCGAGATGTTTGCTGCTTTTACATTTGGCTGTTGGGAGATTTACAGCACAAAGATATCTAGTTGATTTGAAGCAGTTCCGAGAAAGTCTAAGCATAATCCTCACTTTTCCCTCCTGGCACTTTCCCTGTAGGGGATACCGCAAGACGTTTCTGTATATTGGGCACAGCGCTCTGCAGGGTGTTAGCAGAGAGTTTCCCGGGACAGTGAAACCCTATGTCAGAGACACTGAGAAGAAGCCCCAATGTTCCCTCCAGGCACTTTCAGTGTGGGTGCCTTCTCCACGTGGTTCCTGGTTTCACTGCAGCTCTGAAGAGAATGTTAGCAAAGAGGTAATCGGGACAGTGCAAACAGTACTCAAAGACAGGGAGAGCAAGCTCTCTCTTGGCACTTTGGATGTGGGACATACAGCGAGATGTTTGCTGCTTTTACATTTGGCTGTTGGGAGATTTACAGCACAAAGATATCTAGTTGATTTGAAGCAGTTCCGAGAAAGTCTAAACATAATCCTCACTTTTCCCTCCTGGCACTTTCCCTGTAGGGGATACCGCAAGACGTTTCTGTACATTGGGCACAGCGCTCTGCAGGGTGTTAGCAGAGAGTTTCCCGGGACAGTGAAACCCTATATCGGAGACACTGAGAAGAAGCCCCAATGTTCCCTCCAGGCACTTTCAGTGTGGGTGCCTTCTCCACGTGGTTCCTGGTTTCACTGCAGCTCTGAAGAGAATGTTAGCAAAGAGGTAATCGGGACAGTACAAACAGTACTCAAAGACAGGGAGAGCAAGCTCTCTCTTGGCACTTTGGATGTGGGACATACAGCGAGATGTTTGCTGCTTTTACATTTGGCTGTTGGGAGATTTACAGCACAAAGATATCTAGTTGATTTGAAGCAGTTCCGAGAAAGTCTAAGCATAATCCTCACTTTTCCCTCCTGGCACTTTCCCTGTAGGGGATACCGCAAGACGTTTCTGTATATTGGGCACAGCGCTCTGCAGGGTGTTAGCAGAGAGTTTCCCGGGACAGTGAAACCCTATGTCAGAGACACTGAGAAGAAGCCCCAATGTTCCCTCCAGGCACTTTCAGTGTGGGTGCCTTCTCCACGTGGTTCCTGGTTTCACTGCAGCTCTGGAGAGAATGTTAGCAAAGAGGTAATCGGGACAGTGCAAACAGTACTCAAAGACAGGGAGAGCAAGCTCTACATTACTCTCTCGGCACTTTGGATGTGGGACATACAGCGAGATGTTTGCTGCTTTTACATTTGGCTGTTGGGAGATTTACAGCACAAAGATATCTAGTTGATTTGAAGCAGTTCCGAGAAAGTCTAAGCATAATCCTCACTTTTCCCTCCTGGCACTTTCCCTGTAGGGGATACCGCAAGACGTTTCTGTATATTGGGCACAGCGCTCTGCAGGGTGTTAGCAGAGAGTTTCCCGGGACAGTGAAACCCTATGTCAGAGACACTGAGAAGAAGCCCCAATGTTCCCTCCAGGCACTTTCAGTGTGGGTGCCTTCTCCACGTGGTTCCTGGTTTCACTGCAGCTCTGAAGAGAATGTTAGCAAAGAGGTAATCGGGACAGTGCAAACAGTACTCAAAGACAGGGAGAGCAAGCTCTACATTACTCTCTTGGCACTTTGGATGTGGGACATACAGCGAGATGTTTGCTGCTTTTGCGTTTGGCTGTTGGGAGATTTACAGCACAAAGATATCTAGTTGATTTGAAGCAGTTCCGAGAAAGTCTAAACATAATCCTCACTTTTCCCTCCTGGCACTTTCCCTGTAGGAGATACCGCAAGACGTTTCTGTATATTGGGCACAGCGCTCTGCAGGGTGTTAGCAGAGAGTTTCCCGGGACAGTGAAACCCTATGTCAGAGACACTGAGAAGAAGCCCCAATGTTCCCTCCAGGCACTTTCAGTGTGGGTGCCTTCTCCACGTGGTTCCTGGTTTCACTGCAGCTCTGAAGAGAATGTTAGCAAAGAGGTAATCGGGACAGTGCAAACAGTACTCAAAGACAGGGAGAGCAAGCTCTACATTACTCTCTCGGCACTTTGGATGTGGGACATACAGCGAGATGTTTGCTGCTTTTACATTTGGCTGTTGGGAGATTTACAGCACAAAGATATCTAGTTGATTTGAAGCAGTTCCGAGAAAGTCTAAACATAATCCTCACTTTTCCCTCCTGGCACTTTCCCTGTAGGGGATACCGCAAGACGTTTCTGTACATTGGGCACAGCGCTCTGCAGGGTGTTAGCAGAGAGTTTCCCGGGACAGTGAAACCCTATATCGGAGACACTGAGAAGAAGCCCCAATGTTCCCTCCAGGCACTTTCAGTGTGGGTGCCTTCTCCACGTGGTTCCTGGTTTCACTGCAGCTCTGAACAGAATGTTAGCAAAGAGGTAATCGGGACAGTACAAACAGTACTCAAAGACAGGGAGAGCAAGCTCTCTCTTGGCACTTTGGATGTGGGATATACAGCGAGATGTTTGCTGCTTTTACATTTGGCTGTTGGGAGATTTACAGCACAAAGATATCTAGTTGATTTGAAGCAGTTCCGAGAAAGTCTAAGCATAATCCTCACTTTTCCCTCCTGGCACTTTCCCTGTAGGGGATACCGCAAGACGTTTCTGTATATTGGGCACAGCGCTCTGCAGGGTGTTAGCAGAGAGTTTCCCGGGACAGTGAAACCCTATGTCAGAGACACTGAGAAGAAGCCCCAATGTTCCCTCCAGGCACTTTCAGTGTGGGTGCCTTCTCCACGTGGTTCCTGGTTTCACTGCAGCTCTGAAGAGAATGTTAGCAAAGAGGTAATCGGGACAGTGCAAACAGTACTCAAAGACAGGGAGAGCAAGCTCTACATTACTCTCTCGGCACTTTGGATGTGGGACATACAGCGAGATGTTTGCTGCTTTTACATTTGGCTGTTGGGAGATTTACAGCACAAAGATATCTAGTTGATTTGAAGCAGTTCCGAGAAAGTCTAAGCATAATCCTCACTTTTCCCTCCTGGCACTTTCCCTGTAGGGGATACCGCAAGACGTTTCTGTATATTGGGCACAGCGCTCTGCAGGGTGTTAGCAGAGAGTTTCCCGGGACAGTGAAACCCTATGTCAGAGACACTGAGAAGAAGCCCCAATGTTCCCTCCAGGCACTTTCAGTGTGGGTGCCTTCTCCACGTGGTTCCTGGTTTCACTGCAGCTCTGAAGAGAATGTTAGCAAAGAGGTAATCGGGACAGTGCAAACAGTACTCAAAGACAGGGAGAGCAAGCTCTCTCTTGGCACTTTGGATGTGGGACATACAGCGAGATGTTTGCTGCTTTTACATTTGGCTGTTGGGAGATTTACAGCACAAAGATGTCTAGTTGATTTGAAGCAGTTCCGAGAAAGTCTAAACATAATCCTCACTTTTCCCTCCTGGCACTTTCCCTGTAGGAGATACCGCAAGACGTTTCTGTATATTGGGCACAGCGCTCTGCACGGTGTTAGCAGAGAGTTTCCCGGGACAGTGAAACCCTATGTCAGAGACACTGAGAAGAAGTCCCAATGCTCACTCCAGGCACTTTCAGTGTGGGTGCCTTCTCCACGTGGTTCCTGGTTTCACTGCAGCTCTGAAGAGAATGTTAGCAAAGAGGTAATCGGGACAGTGCAAACAGTACTCAAAGACAGGGAGAGCAAGCTCTACATTACTCTCTTGGCACTTTGGATGTGGGACATACAGCGAGATGTTTGCTGCTTTTACATTTGGCTGTTGGGAGATTTACAGCACAAAGATATCTAGTTGATTTGAAGCAGTTCCGAGAAAGTCTAAACATAATCCTCACTTTTCCCTCCTGGCACTTTCCCTGTAGGAGATACCGCAAGACGTTTCTGTACATTGGGCACAGCGCTCTGCAGGGTGTTAGCAGAGAGTTTCCCGGGACAGTGAAACCCTATGTCAGAGACACTGAGAAGAAGCCCCAATGTTTCCTCCAGGCACTTTCAGTGTGGGTGCCTTCTCCACGTGGTTCCTGGTTTCACTGCAGCTCTGAAGAGAATGTTAGCAAAGAGGTAATCGGGACAGTGCAAACAGTACTCAAAGACAGGGAGAGCAAGCTCTCTCTTGGCACTTTGGATGTGGGACATACAGCGAGATGTTTGCTGCTTTTGCGTTTGGCTGTTGGGAGATTTACAGCACAAAGATATCTAGTTGATTTGAAGCAGTTCCGAGAAAGTCTAAGCATAATCCTCACTTTTCCCTCCTGGCACTTTCCATGTGGGAGATATAGCAGGATGTATATTGGTTTTGAGGACAACTCAATGGACATTGTAGGGAGAAAAGTTCCTGGCTCCTTGAATGCCATTTCTGGAGACACTGCGATCAATGTGGGAGATATGTCAAGATGTGTGTTGGTTTTGAGGACAGCTTTCTGGAGTGTCTTAGCAAAGAGGTCACACGGATAATCAGAGCAATTCTCAGAGACACTGAGACCAAGCTCCACAATTCCACCTGGCACTTTCCCTGTAGGAGATACCGCAAGACGTTTCTGTACATTGGGCACAGCGCTCTGCAGGGTGTTAGCAGAGAGTTTCCCGGGACAGTGAAACCCTTTGTCAGAGACACTGAGAAGAAGCCCCAATGTTCCCTCCAGGCACTTTCAGTGTGGGTGCCTTCTCCACGTGGTTCCTGGTTTCACTGCAGCTCTGAAGAGAATGTTAGCAAAGAGGTAATCGGGACAGTGCAAACAGTACTCAAAGACAGGGAGAGCAAGCTCTACATTACTCTCTTGGCACTTTGGATGTGGGACATACAGCGAGATGTTTGCTGCTTTTACATTTGGCTGTTGGGAGATTTACAGCACAAAGATATCTAGTTGATTTGAAGCAGTTCCGAGAAAGTCTAAACATAATCCTCACTTTTCCCTCCTGGCACTTTCCCTGTAGGAGATACCGCAAGACGTTTCTGTACATTGGGCACAGCGCTCTGCAGGGTGTTAGCAGAGAGTTTCCCGGGACAGTGAAACCCTATATCGGAGACACTGAGAAGAAGCCCCAATGTTCCCTCCAGGCACTTTCAGTGTGGGTGCCTTCTCCACGTGGTTCCTGGTTTCACTGCAGCTCTGAAGAGAATGTTAGCAAAGAGGTAATCGGGACAGTGCAAACAGTACTCAAAGACAGGGAGAGCAAGCTCTCTCTTGGCACTTTGGATGTGGGACATACAGCGAGATGTTTGCTGCTTTTACATTTGGCTGTTGGGAGATTTACAGCACAAAGATATCTAGTTGATTTGAAGCAGTTCCGAGAAAGTCTAAACATAATCCTCACTTTTCCCTCCTGGCACTTTCCCTGTAGGAGATACCGCAAGACGTTTCTGTATATTGGGCACAGCGCTCTGCAGGGTGTTAGCAGAGAGTTTCCCGGGACAGTGAAACCCTATATCGGAGACACTGAGAAGAAGCCCCAATGTTCCCTCCAGGCACTTTCAGTGTGGGTGCCTTCTCCACGTGGTTCCTGGTTTCACTGCAGCTCTGAAGAGAATGTTAGCAAAGAGGTAATCGGGACAGTGCAAACAGTACTCAAAGACAGGGAGAGCAAGCTCTACATTACTCTCTTGGCACTTTGGATGTGGGACATACAGCGAGATGTTTGCTGCTTTTACATTTGGCTGTTGGGAGATTTACAGCACAAAGATATCTAGTTGATTTGAAGCAGTTCCGAGAAAGTCTAAACATAATCCTCACTTTTCCCTCCTGGCACTTTCCCTGTAGGAGATACCGCAAGACGTTTCTGTACATTGGGCACAGCGCTCTGCAGGGTGTTAGCAGAGAGTTTCCCGGGACAGTGAAACCCTATGTCAGAGACACTGAGAAGAAGCCCCAATGTTTCCTCCAGGCACTTTCAGTGTGGGTGCCTTCTCCACGTGGTTCCTGGTTTCACTGCGGCTCTGAAGAGAATGTTAGCAAAGAGGTAATCGGGACAGTGCAAACAGTACTCAAAGACAGGGAGAGCAAGCTCTACATTACTCTCTTGGCACTTTGGATGTGGGACATACAGCGAGATGTTTGCTGCTTTTACATTTGGCTGTTGGGAGATTTACAGCACAAAGATATCTAGTTGATTTGAAGCAGTTCCGAGAAAGTCTAAGCATAATCCTCACTTTTCCCTCCTGGCACTTTCCCTGTAGGAGATATCGCAAGACGTTTCTGTATATTGGGCACAGCGCTCTGCAGGGTGTTAGCAGAGAGTTTCCCGGGACAGTGAAACCCTATATCGGAGACACTGAGAAGAAGCCCCAATGTTCCCTCCAGGCACTTTCAGTGTGGGTGCCTTCTCCACGTGGTTCCTGGTTTCACTGCAGCTCTGAAGAGAATGTTAGCAAAGAGGTAATCGGGACAGTACAAACAGTACTCAAAGACAGGGAGAGCAAGCTCTCTCTTGGCACTTTGGATGTGGGATATACAGCGAGATGTTTGCTGCTTTTACATTTGGCTGTTGGGAGATTTACAGCACAAAGATATCTAGTTGATTTGAAGCAGTTCCGAGAAAGTCTAAGAATAATCCTCACTTTTCCCTCCTGGCACTTTCCCTGTAGGGGATACCGCAAGACGTTTCTGTATATTGGGCACAGCGCTCTGCAGGGTGTTAGCAGAGAGTTTCCCGGGACAGTGAAACCCTATGTCAGAGACACTGAGAAGAAGCCCCAATGTTCCCTCCAGGCACTTTCAGTGTGGGTGCCTTCTCCACGTGGTTCCTGGTTTCACTGCAGCTCTGAAGAGAATGTTAGCAAAGAGGTAATCGGGACAGTGCAAACAGTACTCAAAGACAGGGAGAGCAAGCTCTACATTACTCTCTCGGCACTTTGGATGTGGGACATACAGCGAGATGTTTGCTGCTTTTACATTTGGCTGTTGGGAGATTTACAGCACAAAGATATCTAGTTGATTTGAAGCAGTTCCGAGAAAGTCTAAGCATAATCCTCACTTTTCCCTCCTGGCACTTTCCCTGTAGGGGATACCGCAAGACGTTTCTGTATATTGGGCACAGCGCTCTGCAGGGTGTTAGCAGAGAGTTTCCCGGGACAGTGAAACCCTATGTCAGAGACACTGAGAAGAAGCCCCAATGTTCCCTCCAGGCACTTTCAGTGTGGGTGCCTTCTCCACGTGGTTCCTGGTTTCACTGCAGCTCTGAAGAGAATGTTAGCAAAGAGGTAATCGGGACAGTGCAAACAGTACTCAAAGACAGGGAGAGCAAGCTCTCTCTTGGCACTTTGGATGTGGGACATACAGCGAGATGTTTGCTGCTTTTACATTTGGCTGTTGGGAGATTTACAGCACAAAGATGTCTAGTTGATTTGAAGCAGTTCCGAGAAAGTCTAAACATAATCCTCACTTTTCCCTCCTGGCACTTTCCCTGTAGGAGATACCGCAAGACGTTTCTGTATATTGGGCACAGCGCTCTGCAGGGTGTTAGCAGAGAGTTTCCCGGGACAGTGAAACCCTATGTCAGAGACACTGAGAAGAAGCCCCAATGTTCCCTCCAGGCACTTTCAGTGTGGGTGCCTTCTCCACGTGGTTCCTGGTTTCACTGCAGCTCTGAAGAGAATGTTAGCAAAGAGGTAATCGGGACAGTGCAAACAGTACTCAAAGACAGGGAGAGCAAGCTCTACATTACTCTCTTGGCACTTTGGATGTGGGACATACAGCGAGATGTTTGCTGCTTTTACATTTGGCTGTTGGGAGATTTACAGCACAAAGATATCTAGTTGATTTGAAGCAGTTCCGAGAAAGTCTAAGCATAATCCTCACTTTTCCCTCCTGGCACTTTCCCTGTAGGAGATATCGCAAGACGTTTCTGTATATTGGGCACAGCGCTCTGCAGGGTGTTAGCAGAGAGTTTCCCGGGACAGTGAATCCCTATGTCAAAGAAACTGAGAAGAAGCCCCAATGTTCCCTCCAGGCACTTTCAGTGTGGGTGCCTTCTCCACGTGGTTCCTGGTTTCACTGCAGCTCTGAAGAGAATGTTAGCAAAGAGGTAATCGGGACAGTGGAAACAGTACTCAAAGACAGGGAGAGCAAGCTCTCTCTTGGCACTTTGGATGTGGGACATACAGCGAGATGTTTGCTGCTTTTACATTTGGCTGTTGGGAGATTTACAGCACAAAGATATCTAGTTGATTTGAAGCAGTTCCGAGAAAGTCTAAACATAATCCTCACTTTTCCCTCCTGGCACTTTCCCTGTAGGAGATACCGCAAGACGTTTCTGTACATTGGGCACAGCGCTCTGCAGGGTGTTAGCAGAGAGTTTCCCGGGACAGTGAAACCCTATGTCAAAGACACTGAGAAGAAGCCCCAACGTTCCCTCCAGGCACTTTCAGTGTGGGTGCCTTCTCCACGTGGTTCCTGGTTTCACTGCAGCTCTGGAGAGAATGTTAGCAAAGAGGTAATCGGGACAGTGCAAACAGTACTCAAAGACAGGGAGAGCAAGCTCTACATTACTCTCTTGGCACTTTGGATGTGGGACATACAGCGAGATGTTTGCTGCTTTTACATTTGGCTGTTGGGAGATTTACAGCACAAAGATATCTAGTTGATTTGAAGCAGTTCCGAGAAAGTCTAAACATAATCCTCACTTTTCCCTCCTGGCACTTTCCCTGTAGGAGATACCACAAGACGTTTCTGTACATTGGGCACAGCGCTCTGCAGGGTGTTAGCAGAGAGTTTCCCGGGACAGTGAAACCCTATATCGGAGACACTGAGAAGAAGCCCCAATGTTCACTCCAGGCACTTTCAGTGTGGGTGCCTTCTCCACGTGGTTCCTGGTTTCACTGCAGCTCTGAACAGAATGTTAGCAAAGAGGTAATCGGGACAGTGCAAACAGTACTCAAAGACAGGGAGAGCAAGCTCTCTCTTGGCACTTTGGATGTGGGACATACAGCGAGATGTTTGCTGCTTTTACATTTGGCTGTTGGGAGATTTACAGCACAAAGATATCTAGTTGATTTGAAGCAGTTCCGAGAAAGTCTAAACATAATCCTCACTATTCCCTCCTGGCACTTTCCCTGTAGGGGATACCGCAAGACGTTTCTGTATATTGGGCACAGCGCTCTGCAGGGTGTTAGCAGAGAGTTTCCCGGGACAGTGAAACCCTATGTCAGAGACACTGAGAAGAAGCCCCAATGTTCCCTCCAGGCACTTTCAGTGTGGGTGCCTTCTCCACGTGGTTCCTGGTTTCACTGCAGCTCTGAAGAGAATGTTAGCAAAGAGGTAATCGGGACAGTGCAAACAGTACTCAAAGACAGGGAGAGCAAGCTCTACATTACTCTCTCGGCACTTTGGATGTGGGACATACAGCGAGATGTTTGCTGCTTTTACATTTGGCTGTTGGGAGATTTACAGCACAAAGATATCTAGTTGATTTGAAGCAGTTCCGAGAAAGTCTAAGCATAATCCTCACTTTTCCCTCCTGGCACTTTCCCTGTAGGGGATACCGCAAGACGTTTCTGTATATTGGGCACAGCGCTCTGCAGGGTGTTAGCAGAGAGTTTCCCGGGACAGTGAAACCCTATGTCAGAGACACTGAGAAGAAGCCCCAATGTTCCCTCCAGGCACTTTCAGTGTGGGTGCCTTCTCCACGTGGTTCCTGGTTTCACTGCAGCTCTGAAGAGAATGTTAGCAAAGAGGTAATCGGGACAGTGCAAACAGTACTCAAAGACAGGGAGAGCAAGCTCTACATTACTCTCTTGGCACTTTGGATGTGGGACATACAGCGAGATGTTTGCTGCTTTTACATTTGGCTGTTGGGAGATTTACAGCACAAAGATATCTAGTTGATTTGAAGCAGTTCCGAGAAAGTCTAAGCATAATCCTCACTTTTCCCTCCTGGCACTTTCCCTGTAGGGGATACCGCAAGACGTTTCTGTATATTGGGCACAGCGCTCTGCAGGGTGTTAGCAGAGAGTTTCCCGGGACAGTGAAACCCTATGTCAGAGACACTGAGAAGAAGCCCCAATGTTCCCTCCAGGCACTTTCAGTGTGGGTGCCTTCTCCACGTGGTTCCTGGTTTCACTGCAGCTCTGAAGAGAATGTTAGCAAAGAGGTAATCGGGACAGTGCAAACAGTACTCAAAGACAGGGAGAGCAAGCTCTACATTACTCTCTTGGCACTTTGGATGTGGGACATACAGCGAGATGTTTGCTGCTTTTACATTTGGCTGTTGGGAGATTTACAGCACAAAGATATCTAGTTGATTTGAAGCAGTTCCGAGAAAGTCTAAGCATAATCCTCACTTTTCCCTCCTGGCACTTTCCCTGTAGGAGATATCGCAAGACGTTTCTGTATATTGGGCACAGCGCTCTGCAGGGTGTTAGCAGAGAGTTTCCCGGGACAGTGAAACCCTATGTCAAAGACACTGAGAAGAAGCCCCAATGTTCCCTCCAGGCACTTTCAGTGTGGGTGCCTTCTCCACGTGGTTCCTGGTTTCACTGCAGCTCTGAAGAGAATGTTAGCAAAGAGGTAATCGGGACAGTGCAAACAGTACTCAAAGACAGGGAGAGCAAGCTCTACATTACTCTCTTGGCACTTTGGATGTGGGACATACAGCGAGATGTTTGCTGCTTTTACATTTGGCTGTTGGGAGATTTACAGCACAAAGATATCTAGTTGATTTGAAGCAGTTCCGAGAAAGTCTAAGCATAATCCTCACTTTTCCCTCCTGGCACTTTCCATGTGGGAGATACCGCAAGACGTTTCTGTATATTGGGCACAGCGCTCTGCAGGGTGTTAGCAGAGAGTTTCCCGGGACAGTGAAACCCTATGTCAGAGACACTGAGAAGAAGCCCCAATGTTCACTCCAGGCACTTTCAGTGTGGGTGCCTTCTCCACGTGGTTCCTGGTTTCACTGCAGCTCTGGAGAGAATGTTAGCAAAGAGGTAATCGGGACAGTGCAAACAGTACTCAAAGACAGGGAGAGCAAGCTCTCTCTTGGCACTTTGGATGTGGGACATACAGCGAGATGTTTGCTGCTTTTACATTTGGCTGTTGGGAGATTTACAGCACAAAGATATCTAGTTGATTTGAAGCAGTTCCGAGAAAGTCTAAACATAATCCTCACTTTTCCCTCCTGGCACTTTCCCTGTAGGGGATACCGCAAGACGTTTCTGTATATTGGGCACAGCGCTCTGCAGGGTGTTAGCAGAGAGTTTCCCGGGACAGTGAAACCCTATGTCAGAGACACTGAGAAGAAGCCCCAATGTTCCCTCCAGGCACTTTCAGTGTGGGTGCCTTCTCCACGTGGTTCCTGGTTTCACTGCAGCTCTGAAGAGAATGTTAGCAAAGAGGTAATCGGGACAGTGCAAACAGTACTCAAAGACAGGGAGAGCAAGCTCTACATTACTCTCTCGGCACTTTGGATGTGGGACATACAGCGAGATGTTTGCTGCTTTTACATTTGGCTGTTGGGAGATTTACAGCACAAAGATATCTAGTTGATTTGAAGCAGTTCCGAGAAAGTCTAAGCATAATCCTCACTTTTCCCTCCTGGCACTTTCCCTGTAGGGGATACCGCAAGACGTTTCTGTATATTGGGCACAGCGCTCTGCAGGGTGTTAGCAGAGAGTTTCCCGGGACAGTGAAACCCTATGTCAGAGACACTGAGAAGAAGCCCCAATGTTCCCTCCAGGCACTTTCAGTGTGGGTGCCTTCTCCACGTGGTTCCTGGTTTCACTGCAGCTCTGAAGAGAATGTTAGCAAAGAGGTAATCGGGACAGTGCAAACAGTACTCAAAGACAGGGAGAGCAAGCTCTACATTACTCTCTTGGCACTTTGGATGTGGGACATACAGCGAGATGTTTGCTGCTTTTACATTTGGCTGTTGGGAGATTTACAGCACAAAGATATCTAGTTGATTTGAAGCAGTTCCGAGAAAGTCTAAGCATAATCCTCACTTTTCCCTCCTGGCACTTTCCCTGTAGGGGATACCGCAAGACGTTTCTGTATATTGGGCACAGCGCTCTGCAGGGTGTTAGCAGAGAGTTTCCCGGGACAGTGAAACCCTATGTCAGAGACACTGAGAAGAAGCCCCAATGTTCCCTCCAGGCACTTTCAGTGTGGGTGCCTTCTCCACGTGGTTCCTGGTTTCACTGCAGCTCTGAAGAGAATGTTAGCAAAGAGGTAATCGGGACAGTACAAACAGTACTCAAAGACAGGGAGAGCAAGCTCTCTCTTGGCACTTTGGATGTGGGACATACAGCGAGATGTTTGCTGCTTTTACATTTGGCTGTTGGGAGATTTACAGCACAAAGATATCTAGTTGATTTGAAGCAGTTCCGAGAAAGTCTAAGCATAATCCTCACTTTTCCCTCCTGGCACTTTCCCTGTAGGGGATACCGCAAGACGTTTCTGTATATTGGGCACAGCGCTCTGCAGGGTGTTAGCAGAGAGTTTCCCGGGACAGTGAAACCCTATGTCAGAGACACTGAGAAGAAGCCCCAATGTTCCCTCCAGGCACTTTCAGTGTGGGTGCCTTCTCCACGTGGTTCCTGGTTTCACTGCAGCTCTGGAGAGAATGTTAGCAAAGAGGTAATCGGGACAGTGCAAACAGTACTCAAAGACAGGGAGAGCAAGCTCTACATTACTCTCTCGGCACTTTGGATGTGGGACATACAGCGAGATGTTTGCTGCTTTTACATTTGGCTGTTGGGAGATTTACAGCACAAAGATATCTAGTTGATTTGAAGCAGTTCCGAGAAAGTCTAAGCATAATCCTCACTTTTCCCTCCTGGCACTTTCCCTGTAGGGGATACCGCAAGACGTTTCTGTATATTGGGCACAGCGCTCTGCAGGGTGTTAGCAGAGAGTTTCCCGGGACAGTGAAACCCTATGTCAGAGACACTGAGAAGAAGCCCCAATGTTCCCTCCAGGCACTTTCAGTGTGGGTGCCTTCTCCACGTGGTTCCTGGTTTCACTGCAGCTCTGAAGAGAATGTTAGCAAAGAGGTAATCGGGACAGTGCAAACAGTACTCAAAGACAGGGAGAGCAAGCTCTACATTACTCTCTTGGCACTTTGGATGTGGGACATACAGCGAGATGTTTGCTGCTTTTGCGTTTGGCTGTTGGGAGATTTACAGCACAAAGATATCTAGTTGATTTGAAGCAGTTCCGAGAAAGTCTAAACATAATCCTCACTTTTCCCTCCTGGCACTTTCCCTGTAGGAGATACCGCAAGACGTTTCTGTATATTGGGCACAGCGCTCTGCAGGGTGTTAGCAGAGAGTTTCCCGGGACAGTGAAACCCTATGTCAGAGACACTGAGAAGAAGCCCCAATGTTCCCTCCAGGCACTTTCAGTGTGGGTGCCTTCTCCACGTGGTTCCTGGTTTCACTGCAGCTCTGAAGAGAATGTTAGCAAAGAGGTAATCGGGACAGTGCAAACAGTACTCAAAGACAGGGAGAGCAAGCTCTACATTACTCTCTCGGCACTTTGGATGTGGGACATACAGCGAGATGTTTGCTGCTTTTACATTTGGCTGTTGGGAGATTTACAGCACAAAGATATCTAGTTGATTTGAAGCAGTTCCGAGAAAGTCTAAACATAATCCTCACTTTTCCCTCCTGGCACTTTCCCTGTAGGGGATACCGCAAGACGTTTCTGTACATTGGGCACAGCGCTCTGCAGGGTGTTAGCAGAGAGTTTCCCGGGACAGTGAAACCCTATATCGGAGACACTGAGAAGAAGCCCCAATGTTCCCTCCAGGCACTTTCAGTGTGGGTGCCTTCTCCACGTGGTTCCTGGTTTCACTGCAGCTCTGAAGAGAATGTTAGCAAAGAGGTAATCGGGACAGTGCAAACAGTACTCAAAGACAGGGAGAGCAAGCTCTACATTACTCTCTCGGCACTTTGGATGTGGGACATACAGCGAGATGTTTGCTGCTTTTACATTTGGCTGTTGGGAGATTTACAGCACAAAGATATCTAGTTGATTTGAAGCAGTTCCGAGAAAGTCTAAGCATAATCCTCACTTTTCCCTCCTGGCACTTTCCCTGTAGGGGATACCGCAAGACGTTTCTGTATATTGGGCACAGCGCTCTGCAGGGTGTTAGCAGAGAGTTTCCCGGGACAGTGAAACCCTATGTCAGAGACACTGAGAAGAAGCCCCAATGTTCCCTCCAGGCACTTTCAGTGTGGGTGCCTTCTCCACGTGGTTCCTGGTTTCACTGCAGCTCTGAAGAGAATGTTAGCAAAGAGGTAATCGGGACAGTGCAAACAGTACTCAAAGACAGGGAGAGCAAGCTCTCTCTTGGCACTTTGGATGTGGGACATACAGCGAGATGTTTGCTGCTTTTACATTTGGCTGTTGGGAGATTTACAGCACAAAGATATCTAGTTGATTTGAAGCAGTTCCGAGAAAGTCTAAACATAATCCTCACTTTTCCCTCCTGGCACTTTCCCTGTAGGGGATACCGCAAGACGTTTCTGTACATTGGGCACAGCGCTCTGCAGGGTGTTAGCAGAGAGTTTCCCGGGACAGTGAAACCCTATATCGGAGACACTGAGAAGAAGCCCCAATGTTCCCTCCAGGCACTTTCAGTGTGGGTGCCTTCTCCACGTGGTTCCTGGTTTCACTGCAGCTCTGAAGAGAATGTTAGCAAAGAGGTAATCGGGACAGTACAAACAGTACTCAAAGACAGGGAGAGCAAGCTCTCTCTTGGCACTTTGGATGTGGGACATACAGCGAGATGTTTGCTGCTTTTACATTTGGCTGTTGGGAGATTTACAGCACAAAGATATCTAGTTGATTTGAAGCAGTTCCGAGAAAGTCTAAGCATAATCCTCACTTTTCCCTCCTGGCACTTTCCCTGTAGGGGATACCGCAAGACGTTTCTGTATATTGGGCACAGCGCTCTGCAGGGTGTTAGCAGAGAGTTTCCCGGGACAGTGAAACCCTATGTCAGAGACACTGAGAAGAAGCCCCAATGTTCCCTCCAGGCACTTTCAGTGTGGGTGCCTTCTCCACGTGGTTCCTGGTTTCACTGCAGCTCTGGAGAGAATGTTAGCAAAGAGGTAATCGGGACAGTGCAAACAGTACTCAAAGACAGGGAGAGCAAGCTCTACATTACTCTCTCGGCACTTTGGATGTGGGACATACAGCGAGATGTTTGCTGCTTTTACATTTGGCTGTTGGGAGATTTACAGCACAAAGATATCTAGTTGATTTGAAGCAGTTCCGAGAAAGTCTAAGCATAATCCTCACTTTTCCCTCCTGGCACTTTCCCTGTAGGGGATACCGCAAGACGTTTCTGTATATTGGGCACAGCGCTCTGCAGGGTGTTAGCAGAGAGTTTCCCGGGACAGTGAAACCCTATGTCAGAGACACTGAGAAGAAGCCCCAATGTTCCCTCCAGGCACTTTCAGTGTGGGTGCCTTCTCCACGTGGTTCCTGGTTTCACTGCAGCTCTGAAGAGAATGTTAGCAAAGAGGTAATCGGGACAGTGCAAACAGTACTCAAAGACAGGGAGAGCAAGCTCTACATTACTCTCTTGGCACTTTGGATGTGGGACATACAGCGAGATGTTTGCTGCTTTTGCGTTTGGCTGTTGGGAGATTTACAGCACAAAGATATCTAGTTGATTTGAAGCAGTTCCGAGAAAGTCTAAACATAATCCTCACTTTTCCCTCCTGGCACTTTCCCTGTAGGAGATACCGCAAGACGTTTCTGTATATTGGGCACAGCGCTCTGCAGGGTGTTAGCAGAGAGTTTCCCGGGACAGTGAAACCCTATGTCAGAGACACTGAGAAGAAGCCCCAATGTTCCCTCCAGGCACTTTCAGTGTGGGTGCCTTCTCCACGTGGTTCCTGGTTTCACTGCAGCTCTGAAGAGAATGTTAGCAAAGAGGTAATCGGGACAGTGCAAACAGTACTCAAAGACAGGGAGAGCAAGCTCTACATTACTCTCTCGGCACTTTGGATGTGGGACATACAGCGAGATGTTTGCTGCTTTTACATTTGGCTGTTGGGAGATTTACAGCACAAAGATATCTAGTTGATTTGAAGCAGTTCCGAGAAAGTCTAAACATAATCCTCACTTTTCCCTCCTGGCACTTTCCCTGTAGGGGATACCGCAAGACGTTTCTGTACATTGGGCACAGCGCTCTGCAGGGTGTTAGCAGAGAGTTTCCCGGGACAGTGAAACCCTATATCGGAGACACTGAGAAGAAGCCCCAATGTTCCCTCCAGGCACTTTCAGTGTGGGTGCCTTCTCCACGTGGTTCCTGGTTTCACTGCAGCTCTGAAGAGAATGTTAGCAAAGAGGTAATCGGGACAGTGCAAACAGTACTCAAAGACAGGGAGAGCAAGCTCTCTCTTGGCACTTTGGATGTGGGACATACAGCGAGATGTTTGCTGCTTTTACATTTGGCTGTTGGGAGATTTACAGCACAAAGATATCTAGTTGATTTGAAGCAGTTCCGAGAAAGTCTAAACATAATCCTCACTTTTCCCTCCTGGCACTTTCCCTGTAGGAGATACCGCAAGACGTTTCTGTATATTGGGCACAGCGCTCTGCACGGTGTTAGCAGAGAGTTTCCCGGGACAGTGAAACCCTATGTCAGAGACACTGAGAAGAAGTCCCAATGCTCACTCCAGGCACTTTCAGTGTGGGTGCCTTCTCCACGTGGTTCCTGGTTTCACTGCAGCTCTGAAGAGAATGTTAGCAAAGAGGTAATCGGGACAGTGCAAACAGTACTCAAAGACAGGGAGAGCAAGCTCTACATTACTCTCTTGGCACTTTGGATGTGGGACATACAGCGAGATGTTTGCTGCTTTTACATTTGGCTGTTGGGAGATTTACAGCACAAAGATATCTAGTTGATTTGAAGCAGTTCCGAGAAAGTCTAAACATAATCCTCACTTTTCCCTCCTGGCACTTTCCCTGTAGGAGATACCGCAAGACGTTTCTGTACATTGGGCACAGCGCTCTGCAGGGTGTTAGCAGAGAGTTTCCCGGGACAGTGAAACCCTATGTCAGAGACACTGAGAAGAAGCCCCAATGTTCCCTCCAGGCACTTTCAGTGTGGGTGCCTTCTCCACGTGGTTCCTGGTTTCACTGCAGCTCTGAAGAGAATGTTAGCAAAGAGGTAATCGGGACAGTGCAAACAGTACTCAAAGACAGGGAGAGCAAGCTCTACATTACTCTCTCGGCACTTTGGATGTGGGACATACAGCGAGATGTTTGCTGCTTTTACATTTGGCTGTTGGGAGATTTACAGCACAAAGATATCTAGTTGATTTGAAGCAGTTCCGAGAAAGTCTAAACATAATCCTCACTTTTCCCTCCTGGCACTTTCCCTGTAGGGGATACCGCAAGACGTTTCTGTACATTGGGCACAGCGCTCTGCAGGGTGTTAGCAGAGAGTTTCCCGGGACAGTGAAACCCTATATCGGAGACACTGAGAAGAAGCCCCAATGTTCCCTCCAGGCACTTTCAGTGTGGGTGCCTTCTCCACGTGGTTCCTGGTTTCACTGCAGCTCTGAAGAGAATGTTAGCAAAGAGGTAATCGGGACAGTGCAAACAGTACTCAAAGACAGGGAGAGCAAGCTCTACATTACTCTCTCGGCACTTTGGATGTGGGACATACAGCGAGATGTTTGCTGCTTTTACATTTGGCTGTTGGGAGATTTACAGCACAAAGATATCTAGTTGATTTGAAGCAGTTCCGAGAAAGTCTAAGCATAATCCTCACTTTTCCCTCCTGGCACTTTCCCTGTAGGGGATACCGCAAGACGTTTCTGTATATTGGGCACAGCGCTCTGCAGGGTGTTAGCAGAGAGTTTCCCGGGACAGTGAAACCCTATGTCAGAGACACTGAGAAGAAGCCCCAATGTTCCCTCCAGGCACTTTCAGTGTGGGTGCCTTCTCCACGTGGTTCCTGGTTTCACTGCAGCTCTGAAGAGAATGTTAGCAAAGAGGTAATCGGGACAGTGCAAACAGTACTCAAAGACAGGGAGAGCAAGCTCTCTCTTGGCACTTTGGATGTGGGACATACAGCGAGATGTTTGCTGCTTTTACATTTGGCTGTTGGGAGATTTACAGCACAAAGATATCTAGTTGATTTGAAGCAGTTCCGAGAAAGTCTAAACATAATCCTCACTTTTCCCTCCTGGCACTTTCCCTGTAGGGGATACCGCAAGACGTTTCTGTACATTGGGCACAGCGCTCTGCAGGGTGTTAGCAGAGAGTTTCCCGGGACAGTGAAACCCTATATCGGAGACACTGAGAAGAAGCCCCAATGTTCCCTCCAGGCACTTTCAGTGTGGGTGCCTTCTCCACGTGGTTCCTGGTTTCACTGCAGCTCTGAAGAGAATGTTAGCAAAGAGGTAATCGGGACAGTACAAACAGTACTCAAAGACAGGGAGAGCAAGCTCTCTCTTGGCACTTTGGATGTGGGACATACAGCGAGATGTTTGCTGCTTTTACATTTGGCTGTTGGGAGATTTACAGCACAAAGATATCTAGTTGATTTGAAGCAGTTCCGAGAAAGTCTAAGCATAATCCTCACTTTTCCCTCCTGGCACTTTCCCTGTAGGGGATACCGCAAGACGTTTCTGTATATTGGGCACAGCGCTCTGCAGGGTGTTAGCAGAGAGTTTCCCGGGACAGTGAAACCCTATGTCAGAGACACTGAGAAGAAGCCCCAATGTTCCCTCCAGGCACTTTCAGTGTGGGTGCCTTCTCCACGTGGTTCCTGGTTTCACTGCAGCTCTGGAGAGAATGTTAGCAAAGAGGTAATCGGGACAGTGCAAACAGTACTCAAAGACAGGGAGAGCAAGCTCTACATTACTCTCTCGGCACTTTGGATGTGGGACATACAGCGAGATGTTTGCTGCTTTTACATTTGGCTGTTGGGAGATTTACAGCACAAAGATATCTAGTTGATTTGAAGCAGTTCCGAGAAAGTCTAAGCATAATCCTCACTTTTCCCTCCTGGCACTTTCCCTGTAGGGGATACCGCAAGACGTTTCTGTATATTGGGCACAGCGCTCTGCAGGGTGTTAGCAGAGAGTTTCCCGGGACAGTGAAACCCTATGTCAGAGACACTGAGAAGAAGCCCCAATGTTCCCTCCAGGCACTTTCAGTGTGGGTGCCTTCTCCACGTGGTTCCTGGTTTCACTGCAGCTCTGAAGAGAATGTTAGCAAAGAGGTAATCGGGACAGTGCAAACAGTACTCAAAGACAGGGAGAGCAAGCTCTACATTACTCTCTTGGCACTTTGGATGTGGGACATACAGCGAGATGTTTGCTGCTTTTGCGTTTGGCTGTTGGGAGATTTACAGCACAAAGATATCTAGTTGATTTGAAGCAGTTCCGAGAAAGTCTAAACATAATCCTCACTTTTCCCTCCTGGCACTTTCCCTGTAGGAGATACCGCAAGACGTTTCTGTATATTGGGCACAGCGCTCTGCAGGGTGTTAGCAGAGAGTTTCCCGGGACAGTGAAACCCTATGTCAGAGACACTGAGAAGAAGCCCCAATGTTCCCTCCAGGCACTTTCAGTGTGGGTGCCTTCTCCACGTGGTTCCTGGTTTCACTGCAGCTCTGAAGAGAATGTTAGCAAAGAGGTAATCGGGACAGTGCAAACAGTACTCAAAGACAGGGAGAGCAAGCTCTACATTACTCTCTCGGCACTTTGGATGTGGGACATACAGCGAGATGTTTGCTGCTTTTACATTTGGCTGTTGGGAGATTTACAGCACAAAGATATCTAGTTGATTTGAAGCAGTTCCGAGAAAGTCTAAACATAATCCTCACTTTTCCCTCCTGGCACTTTCCCTGTAGGGGATACCGCAAGACGTTTCTGTACATTGGGCACAGCGCTCTGCAGGGTGTTAGCAGAGAGTTTCCCGGGACAGTGAAACCCTATATCGGAGACACTGAGAAGAAGCCCCAATGTTCCCTCCAGGCACTTTCAGTGTGGGTGCCTTCTCCACGTGGTTCCTGGTTTCACTGCAGCTCTGAAGAGAATGTTAGCAAAGAGGTAATCGGGACAGTGCAAACAGTACTCAAAGACAGGGAGAGCAAGCTCTCTCTTGGCACTTTGGATGTGGGACATACAGCGAGATGTTTGCTGCTTTTACATTTGGCTGTTGGGAGATTTACAGCACAAAGATGTCTAGTTGATTTGAAGCAGTTCCGAGAAAGTCTAAACATAATCCTCACTTTTCCCTCCTGGCACTTTCCCTGTAGGAGATACCGCAAGACGTTTCTGTATATTGGGCACAGCGCTCTGCACGGTGTTAGCAGAGAGTTTCCCGGGACAGTGAAACCCTATGTCAGAGACACTGAGAAGAAGTCCCAATGCTCACTCCAGGCACTTTCAGTGTGGGTGCCTTCTCCACGTGGTTCCTGGTTTCACTGCAGCTCTGAAGAGAATGTTAGCAAAGAGGTAATCGGGACAGTGCAAACAGTACTCAAAGACAGGGAGAGCAAGCTCTACATTACTCTCTTGGCACTTTGGATGTGGGACATACAGCGAGATGTTTGCTGCTTTTACATTTGGCTGTTGGGAGATTTACAGCACAAAGATATCTAGTTGATTTGAAGCAGTTCCGAGAAAGTCTAAACATAATCCTCACTTTTCCCTCCTGGCACTTTCCCTGTAGGAGATACCGCAAGACGTTTCTGTACATTGGGCACAGCGCTCTGCAGGGTGTTAGCAGAGAGTTTCCCGGGACAGTGAAACCCTATGTCAGAGACACTGAGAAGAAGCCCCAATGTTTCCTCCAGGCACTTTCAGTGTGGGTGCCTTCTCCACGTGGTTCCTGGTTTCACTGCAGCTCTGAAGAGAATGTTAGCAAAGAGGTAATCGGGACAGTGCAAACAGTACTCAAAGACAGGGAGAGCAAGCTCTCTCTTGGCACTTTGGATGTGGGACATACAGCGAGATGTTTGCTGCTTTTGCGTTTGGCTGTTGGGAGATTTACAGCACAAAGATATCTAGTTGATTTGAAGCAGTTCCGAGAAAGTCTAAGCATAATCCTCACTTTTCCCTCCTGGCACTTTCCATGTGGGAGATATAGCAGGATGTATATTGGTTTTGAGGACAACTCAATGGACATTGTAGGGAGAAAAGTTCCTGGCTCCTTGAATGCCATTTCTGGAGACACTGCGATCAATGTGGGAGATATGTCAAGATGTGTGTTGGTTTTGAGGACAGCTTTCTGGAGTGTCTTAGCAAAGAGGTCACACGGATAATCAGAGCAATTCTCAGAGACACTGAGACCAAGCTCCACAATTCCACCTGGCACTTTCCCTGTAGGAGATACCGCAAGACGTTTCTGTACATTGGGCACAGCGCTCTGCAGGGTGTTAGCAGAGAGTTTCCCGGGACAGTGAAACCCTTTGTCAGAGACACTGAGAAGAAGCCCCAATGTTCCCTCCAGGCACTTTCAGTGTGGGTGCCTTCTCCACGTGGTTCCTGGTTTCACTGCAGCTCTGAAGAGAATGTTAGCAAAGAGGTAATCGGGACAGTGCAAACAGTACTCAAAGACAGGGAGAGCAAGCTCTACATTACTCTCTCGGCACTTTGGATGTGGGACATACAGCGAGATGTTTGCTGCTTTTACATTTGGCTGTTGGGAGATTTACAGCACAAAGATATCTAGTTGATTTGAAGCAGTTCCGAGAAAGTCTAAACATAATCCTCACTTTTCCCTCCTGGCACTTTCCCTGTAGGAGATACCGCAAGACGTTTCTGTACATTGGGCACAGCGCTCTGCAGGGTGTTAGCAGAGAGTTTCCCGGGACAGTGAAACCCTATATCGGAGACACTGAGAAGAAGCCCCAATGTTCCCTCCAGGCACTTTCAGTGTGGGTGCCTTCTCCACGTGGTTCCTGGTTTCACTGCAGCTCTGAAGAGAATGTTAGCAAAGAGGTAATCGGGACAGTGCAAACAGTACTCAAAGACAGGGAGAGCAAGCTCTCTCTTGGCACTTTGGATGTGGGACATACAGCGAGATGTTTGCTGCTTTTACATTTGGCTGTTGGGAGATTTACAGCACAAAGATATCTAGTTGATTTGAAGCAGTTCCGAGAAAGTCTAAACATAATCCTCACTTTTCCCTCCTGGCACTTTCCCTGTAGGAGATACCGCAAGACGTTTCTGTATATTGGGCACAGCGCTCTGCAGGGTGTTAGCAGAGAGTTTCCCGGGACAGTGAAACCCTATATCGGAGACACTGAGAAGAAGCCCCAATGTTCCCTCCAGGCACTTTCAGTGTGGGTGCCTTCTCCACGTGGTTCCTGGTTTCACTGCAGCTCTGAAGAGAATGTTAGCAAAGAGGTAATCGGGACAGTGCAAACAGTACTCAAAGACAGGGAGAGCAAGCTCTACATTACTCTCTTGGCACTTTGGATGTGGGACATACAGCGAGATGTTTGCTGCTTTTACATTTGGCTGTTGGGAGATTTACAGCACAAAGATATCTAGTTGATTTGAAGCAGTTCCGAGAAAGTCTAAACATAATCCTCACTTTTCCCTCCTGGCACTTTCCCTGTAGGAGATACCGCAAGACGTTTCTGTACATTGGGCACAGCGCTCTGCAGGGTGTTAGCAGAGAGTTTCCCGGGACAGTGAAACCCTATGTCAGAGACACTGAGAAGAAGCCCCAATGTTTCCTCCAGGCACTTTCAGTGTGGGTGCCTTCTCCACGTGGTTCCTGGTTTCACTGCGGCTCTGAAGAGAATGTTAGCAAAGAGGTAATCGGGACAGTGCAAACAGTACTCAAAGACAGGGAGAGCAAGCTCTACATTACTCTCTTGGCACTTTGGATGTGGGACATACAGCGAGATGTTTGCTGCTTTTACATTTGGCTGTTGGGAGATTTACAGCACAAAGATATCTAGTTGATTTGAAGCAGTTCCGAGAAAGTCTAAGCATAATCCTCACTTTTCCCTCCTGGCACTTTCCCTGTAGGAGATATCGCAAGACGTTTCTGTATATTGGGCACAGCGCTCTGCAGGGTGTTAGCAGAGAGTTTCCCGGGACAGTGAAACCCTATATCGGAGACACTGAGAAGAAGCCCCAATGTTCCCTCCAGGCACTTTCAGTGTGGGTGCCTTCTCCACGTGGTTCCTGGTTTCACTGCAGCTCTGAAGAGAATGTTAGCAAAGAGGTAATCGGGACAGTACAAACAGTACTCAAAGACAGGGAGAGCAAGCTCTCTCTTGGCACTTTGGATGTGGGATATACAGCGAGATGTTTGCTGCTTTTACATTTGGCTGTTGGGAGATTTACAGCACAAAGATATCTAGTTGATTTGAAGCAGTTCCGAGAAAGTCTAAGAATAATCCTCACTTTTCCCTCCTGGCACTTTCCCTGTAGGGGATACCGCAAGACGTTTCTGTATATTGGGCACAGCGCTCTGCAGGGTGTTAGCAGAGAGTTTCCCGGGACAGTGAAACCCTATGTCAGAGACACTGAGAAGAAGCCCCAATGTTCCCTCCAGGCACTTTCAGTGTGGGTGCCTTCTCCACGTGGTTCCTGGTTTCACTGCAGCTCTGAAGAGAATGTTAGCAAAGAGGTAATCGGGACAGTGCAAACAGTACTCAAAGACAGGGAGAGCAAGCTCTACATTACTCTCTCGGCACTTTGGATGTGGGACATACAGCGAGATGTTTGCTGCTTTTACATTTGGCTGTTGGGAGATTTACAGCACAAAGATATCTAGTTGATTTGAAGCAGTTCCGAGAAAGTCTAAGCATAATCCTCACTTTTCCCTCCTGGCACTTTCCCTGTAGGGGATACCGCAAGACGTTTCTGTATATTGGGCACAGCGCTCTGCAGGGTGTTAGCAGAGAGTTTCCCGGGACAGTGAAACCCTATGTCAGAGACACTGAGAAGAAGCCCCAATGTTCCCTCCAGGCACTTTCAGTGTGGGTGCCTTCTCCACGTGGTTCCTGGTTTCACTGCAGCTCTGAAGAGAATGTTAGCAAAGAGGTAATCGGGACAGTGCAAACAGTACTCAAAGACAGGGAGAGCAAGCTCTCTCTTGGCACTTTGGATGTGGGACATACAGCGAGATGTTTGCTGCTTTTACATTTGGCTGTTGGGAGATTTACAGCACAAAGATGTCTAGTTGATTTGAAGCAGTTCCGAGAAAGTCTAAACATAATCCTCACTTTTCCCTCCTGGCACTTTCCCTGTAGGAGATACCGCAAGACGTTTCTGTATATTGGGCACAGCGCTCTGCAGGGTGTTAGCAGAGAGTTTCCCGGGACAGTGAAACCCTATGTCAGAGACACTGAGAAGAAGCCCCAATGTTCCCTCCAGGCACTTTCAGTGTGGGTGCCTTCTCCACGTGGTTCCTGGTTTCACTGCAGCTCTGAAGAGAATGTTAGCAAAGAGGTAATCGGGACAGTGCAAACAGTACTCAAAGACAGGGAGAGCAAGCTCTATATTACTCTCTTGGCACTTTGGATGTGGGACATACAGCGAGATGTTTGCTGCTTTTACATTTGGCTGTTGGGAGATTTACAGCACAAAGATATCTAGTTGATTTGAAGCAGTTCCGAGAAAGTCTAAACATAATCCTCACTTTTCCCTCCTGGCACTTTCCCTGTAGGAGATACCGCAAGACGTTTCTGTACATTGGGCACAGCGCTCTGCAGGGTGTTAGCAGAGAGTTTCCCGGGACAGTGAAACCCTATGTCAGAGACACTGAGAAGAAGCCCCAATGTTTCCTCCAGGCACTTTCAGTGTGGGTGCCTTCTCCACGTGGTTCCTGGTTTCACTGCAGCTCTGAAGAGAATGTTAGCAAAGAGGTAATCGGGACAGTGCAAACAGTACTCAAAGACAGGGAGAGCAAGCTCTCTCTTGGCACTTTGGATGTGGGACATACAGCGAGATGTTTGCTGCTTTTGCGTTTGGCTGTTGGGAGATTTACAGCACAAAGATATCTAGTTGATTTGAAGCAGTTCCGAGAAAGTCTAAGCATAATCCTCACTTTTCCCTCCTGGCACTTTCCATGTGGGAGATATAGCAGGATGTATATTGGTTTTGAGGACAACTCAATGGACATTGTAGGGAGAAAAGTTCCTGGCTCCTTGAATGCCGTTTCTGGAGACACTGCGATCAATGTGGGAGATATGTCAA
Source organism: Chroicocephalus ridibundus (assembly GCF_963924245.1). Classification (NCBI taxonomy): domain Eukaryota; kingdom Metazoa; phylum Chordata; class Aves; order Charadriiformes; family Laridae; genus Chroicocephalus; species Chroicocephalus ridibundus. The sequence goes on from NW_026961507.1 coordinate 387,518, forward strand.
GATGTGTGTTGGTTTTGAGGACAGCTTTCTGGAGTGTCTTAGCAAAGAGGTCACACGGATAATCAGAGCAATTCTCAGAGACACTGAGACCAAGCTCCACAATTCCTCCTGGCACTTTCCCTGTAGGAGATACCGCAAGACGTTTCTGTACATTGGGCACAGCGCTCTGCAGGGTGTTAGCAGAGAGTTTCCCGGGACAGTGAAACCCTATGTCAGAGACACTGAGAAGAAGCCCCAATGTTCCCTCCAGGCACTTTCAGTGTGGGTGCCTTCTCCACGTGGTTCCTGGTTTCACTGCAGCTCTGAAGAGAATGTTAGCAAAGAGGTAATCGGGACAGTGCAAACAGTACTCAAAGACAGGGAGAGCAAGCTCTACATTACTCTCTTGGCACTTTGGATGTGGGACATACAGCGAGATGTTTGCTGCTTTTACATTTGGCTGTTGGGAGATTTACAGCACAAAGATATCTAGTTGATTTGAAGCAGTTCCGAGAAAGTCTAAACATAATCCTCACTTTTCCCTCCTGGCACTTTCCCTGTAGGAGATACCGCAAGACGTTTCTGTACATTGGGCACAGCGCTCTGCAGGGTGTTAGCAGAGAGTTTCCCGGGACAGTGAAACCCTATATCGGAGACACTGAGAAGAAGCCCCAATGTTCCCTCCAGGCACTTTCAGTGTGGGTGCCTTCTCCACGTGGTTCCTGGTTTCACTGCAGCTCTGAAGAGAATGTTAGCAAAGAGGTAATCGGGACAGTGCAAACAGTACTCAAAGACAGGGAGAGCAAGCTCTCTCTTGGCACTTTGGATGTGGGACATACAGCGAGATGTTTGCTGCTTTTACATTTGGCTGTTGGGAGATTTACAGCACAAAGATATCTAGTTGATTTGAAGCAGTTCCGAGAAAGTCTAAACATAATCCTCACTTTTCCCTCCTGGCACTTTCCCTGTAGGAGATACCGCAAGACGTTTCTGTATATTGGGCACAGCGCTCTGCAGGGTGTTAGCAGAGAGTTTCCCGGGACAGTGAAACCCTATATCGGAGACACTGAGAAGAAGCCCCAATGTTCCCTCCAGGCACTTTCAGTGTGGGTGCCTTCTCCACGTGGTTCCTGGTTTCACTGCAGCTCTGAAGAGAATGTTAGCAAAGAGGTAATCGGGACAGTGCAAACAGTACTCAAAGACAGGGAGAGCAAGCTCTACATTACTCTCTTGGCACTTTGGATGTGGGACATACAGCGAGATGTTTGCTGCTTTTACATTTGGCTGTTGGGAGATTTACAGCACAAAGATATCTAGTTGATTTGAAGCAGTTCCGAGAAAGTCTAAGCATAATCCTCACTTTTCCCTCCTGGCACTTTCCCTGTAGGAGATATCGCAAGACGTTTCTGTATATTGGGCACAGCGCTCTGCAGGGTGTTAGCAGAGAGTTTCCCGGGACAGTGAATCCCTATGTCAAAGAAACTGAGAAGAAGCCCCAATGTTCCCTCCAGGCACTTTCAGTGTGGGTGCCTTCTCCACGTGGTTCCTGGTTTCACTGCAGCTCTGAAGAGAATGTTAGCAAAGAGGTAATCGGGACAGTGCAAACAGTACTCAAAGACAGGGAGAGCAAGCTCTACATTACTCTCTTGGCACTTTGGATGTGGGACATACAGCGAGATGTTTGCTGCTTTTACATTTGGCTGTTGGGAGATTTACAGCACAAAGATATCTAGTTGATTTGAAGCAGTTCCGAGAAAGTCTAAACATAATCCTCACTTTTCCCTCCTGGCACTTTCCCTGTAGGGGATACCGCAAGACGTTTCTGTATATTGGGCACAGCGCTCTGCAGGGTGTTAGCAGAGAGTTTCCCGGGACAGTGAAACCCTATATCGGAGACACTGAGAAGAAGCCCCAATGTTCCCTCCAGGCACTTTCAGTGTGGGTGCCTTCTCCACGTGGTTCCTGGTTTCACTGCAGCTCTGAAGAGAATGTTAGCAAAGAGGTAATCGGGACAGTGCAAACAGTACTCAAAGACAGGGAGAGCAAGCTCTACATTCTCATTCTACATTGAGCCGTCCTCAAAACAAACACACATCTTGACATATCTCCCACATTGATCGCAGTGTCTCCAGAAACGGCATTCAAGTAGCCAGGACCTTTTCTCCCTACACTGTCCATTGAGTTGTCCTCAAAACCAATATACATCCTGCTATATCTCCCACATGGAAAGTGCCAGGAGGGAGAAGTGGGGATTATGTTTAGACTTTCTCGGAACTGCTTCAAATCAACTAGATATCTTTGTGCTGTAAATCTCCCAACAGCCAAACGCAAAAGCAGCAAACATCTCGCTGTATGTCCCACATCGGAAGTGCTAAGAGAGAGCTTGCTCTCCCTGTCTTTGAGTACTGTTTTCACTGTCCCGGTTACCTCTTTGCTAACATTCTCTTCAGAGCCGCAGTGAAACCAGGAACCACGTGGAGAAGGCACCCACACTGAAAGTGCCTGGAGGGAACATTGGGGCTTCTTCTCAGTGTCTCTGACATAGGGTTTCACTGTCCCGGGAAACTCTCTGCTAACACCGTGCAGAGCGCTGTGCCCAATGTACAGAAACGTCTTGCGGTATCTCCTACAGGGAAAGTGCCAGGAGGGAATTGTGGAGCTTGTTCTCAGTGTCTCTGAGAATTGCTCTGATTATCTGTGTGACCTCTTTGCTAAGACTCTCCAGAGAGACGTCCTCAAAACAAACACACATCTTGACATATCTCCCACATTGATCGCAGTGTCTCCAGAAACGGCATTCAAGGAGCCAGGACCTTTTCTCCCTACACTGTCCATTGAGTTGTCCTCAAAACCAATATACATCCTGCTAGATCTCCCACATGGAAAGTGCCAGGAGGGAGAAGTGGGGATTATGTTTAGACTTTCTCGGAACTGCTTCAAATCAACTAGATATCTTTGTGCTGTAAATCTCCCAACAGCCAAACGCAAAAGCAGCAAACATCTCGCTGTATGTCCCACATCGGAAGTGCTAAGAGAGAGCTTGCTCTCCCTGTCTTTGAGTACTGTTTTCACTGTCCCGGTTACCTCTTTGCTAACATTCTCTTCAGAGCCGCAGTGAAACCAGGAACCACGTGGAGAAGGCACCCACACTGAAAGTGCCTGGAGGGAACATTGGGGCTTCTTCTCAGTGTCTCTGACATAGGGTTTCACTGTCCCGGGAAAGTCTCTGCTAACACCGTGCAGAGCGCTGTGCCCAATGTACAGAAACGTCTTGCGGTATCTCCTACAGGGAAAGTGCCAGGAGGGAATTGTGGAGCTTGTTCTCAGTGTCTCTGAGAATTGCTCTGATTATCTGTGTGACCTCTTTGCTAAGACTCTCCAGAGAGCCGTCCTCAAAACAAACACACATCTTGACATATCTCCCACATTGATCGCAGTGTCTCCAGAAACGGCATTCAAGGAGCCAGGACCTTTTCTCCCTACACTGTCCATTGAGTTGTCCTCAAAACCAATATAAATCCTGCTAGATCTCCCACATGGAAAGTGCCAGGAGGGAGAAGTGGGGATTATGTTTAGACTTTCTCGGAACTGCTTCAAATCAACTAGATATCTTTGTGCTGTAAATCTCCCAACAGCCAAACGCAAAAGCAGAAAACATCTCGCTGTATGTCCCACATCCAAAGTGCCAAGAGAGAGCTTGCTCTCCCTGTCTTTGAGTACTGTTTTCACTGTCCCGGTTACCTCTTTGCTAACGTTCTCTTCAGAGCCGCAGTGAAACCAGGAACCACGTGGAGAAGGCACCCACACTGAAAGTGCCTGGAGGGAACATTGGGGCTTCTTCTCAGTGTCTCTGACATAGGGTTTCACTGTCCCGGGAAAGTCTCTGCTAACACCGTGCAGAGCGCTGTGCCCAATGTACAGAAACGTCTTGCGGTATCTCCTACAGGGAAAGTGCCAGGAGGGAATTGTGGAGCTTGGTCTCAGTGTCTCTGAGAATTGCTCTGATTATCTGTGTGACCTCTTTGCTAAGACTCTCCAGAGAGCCGTCCTCAAAACAAACACACATCTTGACATATCTCCCACATTGATCGCAGTGTCTCCAGAAACGGCATTCAAGGAGCCAGGACCTTTTCTCCCTACACTGTCCATTGAGTTGTCCTCAAAACCAATATAAATCCTGCTAGATCTCCCACATGGAAAGTGCCAGGAGGGAGAAGTGGGGATTATGTTTAGACTTTCTCGGAACTGCTTCAAATCAACTAGATATCTTTGTGCTGTAAATCTCCCAACAGCCAAGCGCAAAAGCAGCAAACATCTCGCTGTATGTCCCACATCGGAAGTGCTAAGAGAGAGCTTGCTCTCCCTGTCTTTGAGTACTGTTTTCACTGTCCCGGTTACCTCTTTGCTAACATTCTCTTCAGAGCCGCAGTGAAACCAGGAACCACGTGGAGAAGGCACCCACACTGAAAGTGCCTGGAGGGAACATTGGGGCTTCTTCTCAGTGTCTCTGACATAGGGTTTCACTGTCCCGGGAAAGTCTCTGCTAACACCCTGCAGAGCGCTGTGCCCAATGTACAGAAACGTCTTGCGGTATCTCCTACAGGGAAAGTGCCAGGAGGGAATTGTGGAGCTTGTTCTCAGTGTCTCTGAGAATTGCTCTGATTATCTGTGTGACCTCTTTGCTAAGACTCTCCAGAGAGACGTCCTCAAAACAAACACACATCTTGACATATCTCCCACATTGATCGCAGTGTCTCCAGAAACGGCATTCAAGGAGCCAGGACCTTTTCTCCCTACACTGTCCATTGAGTTGTCCTCAAAACCAATATACATCCTGCTAGATCTCCCACATGGAAAGTGCCAGGAGGGAGAAGTGGGGATTATGTTTAGACTTTCTCGGAACTGCTTCAAATCAACTAGATATCTTTGTGCTGTAAATCTCCCAACAGCCAAACGCAAAAGCAGAAAACATCTCGCTGTATGTCCCACATCCAAAGTGCCAAGAGAGAGCTTGCTCTCCCTGTCTTTGAGTACTGTTTTCACTGTCCCGGTTACCTCTTTGCTAACGTTCTCTTCAGAGCCGCAGTGAAACCAGGAACCACGTGGAGAAGGCACCCACACTGAAAGTGCCTGGAGGGAACATTGGGGCTTCTTCTCAGTGTCTCTGACATAGGGTTTCACTGTCCCGGGAAAGTCTCTGCTAACACCGTGCAGAGCGCTGTGCCCAATGTACAGAAACGTCTTGCGGTATCTCCTACAGGGAAAGTGCCAGGAGGGAATTGTGGAGCTTGGTCTCAGTGTCTCTGAGAATTGCTCTGATTATCTGTGTGACCTCTTTGCTAAGACTCTCCAGAGAGACGTCCTCAAAACAAACACACATCTTGACATATCTCCCACATTGATCGCAGTGTCTCCAGAAACGGCATTCAAGGAGCCAGGACCTTTTCTCCCTACACTGTCCATTGAGTTGTCCTCAAAACCAATATAAATCCTGCTAGATCTCCCACATGGAAAGTGCCAGGAGGGAGAAGTGGGGATTATGTTTAGACTTTCTCGGAACTGCTTCAAATCAACTAGATATCTTTGTGCTGTAAATCTCCCAACAGCCAAGCGCAAAAGCAGCAAACATCTCGCTGTATGTCCCACATCGGAAGTGCTAAGAGAGAGCTTGCTCTCCCTGTCTTTGAGTACTGTTTTCACTGTCCCGGTTACCTCTTTGCTAACATTCTCTTCAGAGCCGCAGTGAAACCAGGAACCACGTGGAGAAGGCACCCACACTGAAAGTGCCTGGAGGGAACATTGGGGCTTCTTCTCAGTGTCTCTGACATAGGGTTTCACTGTCCCGGGAAAGTCTCTGCTAACACCCTGCAGAGCGCTGTGCCCAATGTACAGAAACGTCTTGCGGTATCTCCTACAGGGAAAGTGCCAGGAGGGAATTGTGGAGCTTGTTCTCAGTGTCTCTGAGAATTGCTCTGATTATCTGTGTGACCTCTTTGCTAAGACTCTCCAGAGAGACGTCCTCAAAACAAACACACATCTTGACATATCTCCCACATTGATCGCAGTGTCTCCAGAAACGGCATTCAAGGAGCCAGGACCTTTTCTCCCTACACTGTCCATTGAGTTGTCCTCAAAACCAATATACATCCTGCTAGATCTCCCACATGGAAAGTGCCAGGAGGGAGAAGTGGGGATTATGTTTAGACTTTCTCGGAACTGCTTCAAATCAACTAGATATCTTTGTGCTGTAAATCTCCCAACAGCCAAACGCAAAAGCAGAAAACATCTCGCTGTATGTCCCACATCCAAAGTGCCAAGAGAGAGCTTGCTCTCCCTGTCTTTGAGTACTGTTTTCACTGTCCCGGTTACCTCTTTGCTAACATTCTCTTCAGAGCCGCAGTGAAACCAGGAACCACGTGGAGAAGGCACCCACACTGAAAGTGCCTGGAGGGAACATTGGGGCTTCTTCTCAGTGTCTCTGACATAGGGTTTCACTGTCCCGGGAAAGTCTCTGCTAACACCGTGCAGAGCGCTGTGCCCAATGTACAGAAACGTCTTGCGGTATCTCCTACAGGGAAAGTGCCAGGAGGGAATTGTCGAGCTTGTTCTCAGTGTCTCTGAGAATTGCTCTGATTATCTGTGTGACCTCTTTGCTAAGACTCTCCAGAGAGCCGTCCTCAAAACAAACACACATCTTGACATATCTCCCACATTGATCGCAGTGTCTCCAGAAACGGCATTGAAGGAGCCAGGACCTTTTCTCCCTACACTGTCCATTGAGTTGTCCTCAAAACCAATATACATCCTGCTAGATCTCCCACATGGAAAGTGCCAGGAGGGAGAAGTGGGGATTATGTTTAGACTTTCTCGGAACTGCTTCAAATCAACTAGATATCTTTGTGCTGTAAATCTCCCAACAGCCAAAGGCAAAAGCAGAAAACATCTCGCTGTATGTCCCACATCCAAAGTGCCAAGAGAGAGCTTGCTCTCCCTGTCTTTGAGTACTGTTTTCACTGTCCCGGTTACCTCTTTGCTAACATTCTCTTCAGAGCCGCAGTGAAACCAGGAACCACGTGGAGAAGGCACCCACACTGAAAGTGCCTGGAGGGAACATTGGGGCTTCTTCTCAGTGTCTCTGACATAGGGTTTCACTGTCCCGGGAAAGTCTCTGCTAACACCCTGCAGAGCGCTGTGCCCAATGTACAGAAACGTCTTGCGGTATCTCCTACAGGGAAAGTGCCAGGAGGGAATTGTGGAGCTTGTTCTCAGTGTCTCTGAGAATTGCTCTGATTATCTGTGTGACCTCTTTGCTAAGACTCTCCAGAGAGACGTCCTCAAAACAAACACACATCTTGACATATCTCCCACATTGATCGCAGTGTCTCCAGAAACGGCATTGAAGGAGCCAGGACCTTTTCTCCCTACACTGTCCATTGAGTTGTCCTCAAAACCAATATACATCCTGCTAGATCTCCCACATGGAAAGTGCCAGGAGGGAGAAGTGGGGATTATGTTTAGACTTTCTCGGAACTGCTTCAAATCAACTAGATATCTTTGTGCTGTAAATCTCCCAACAGCCAAACGCAAAAGCAGCAAACATCTCGCTGTATGTCCCACATCCAAAGTGCCAAGAGAGAGCTTGCTCTCCCTGTCTTTGAGTACTGTTTTCACTGTCCCGGTTACCTCTTTGCTAACATTCTCTTCAGAGCCGCAGTGAAACCAGGAACCACGTGGAGAAGGCACCCACACTGATAGTGCCTGGAGGGAACATTGGGGCTTCTTCTCAGTGTCTCTGACATAGGGTTTCACTGTCCCGGGAAAGTCTCTGCTAACACCCTGCAGAGCGCTGTGCCCAATGTACAGAAACGTCTTGCGGTATCTCCTACAGGGAAAGTGCCAGGAGGGAATTGTGGAGCTTGTTCTCAGTGTCTCTGAGAATTGCTCTGATTATCTGTGTGACCTCTTTGCTAAGACTCTCCAGAGAGACGTCCTCAAAACAAACACACATCTTGACATATCTCCCACATTGATCGCAGTGTCTCCAGAAACGGCATTCAAGGAGCCAGGACCTTTTCTCCCTACACTGTCCATTGAGTTGTCCTCAAAACCAATATACATCCTGCTAGATCTCCCACATGGAAAGTGCCAGGAGGGAGAAGTGGGGATTATGTTTAGACTTTCTCGGAACTGCTTCAAATCAACTAGATATCTTTGTGCTGTAAATCTCCCAACAGCCAAACGCAAAAGCAGCAAACATCTCGCTGTATGTCCCACATCCAAAGTGCCAAGAGAGAGCTTGCTCTCCCTGTCTTTGAGTACTGTTTTCACTGTCCCGGTTACCTCTTTGCTAACATTCTCTTCAGAGCTGCAGTGAAACCAGGAACCACGTGGAGAAGGCACCCACACTGAAAGTGCCTGGAGGGAACGTTGGGGCTTCTTCTCAGTGTCTCTGACATAGGGTTTCACTGTCCCGGGAAAGTCTCTGCTAACACCCTGCAGAGCGCTGTGCCCAATGTACAGAAACGTCTTGCGGTATCTCCTACAGGGAAAGTGCCAGGAGGGAATTGTGGAGCTTGTTCTCAGTGTCTCTGAGAATTGCTCTGATTATCTGTGTGACCTCTTTGCTAAGACTCTCCAGAGAGACGTCCTCAAAACAAACACACATCTTGACATATCTCCCACATTGATCGCAGTGTCTCCAGAAACGGCATTCAAGGAGCCAGGACCTTTTCTCCCTACACTGTCCATTGAGTTGTCCTCAAAACCAATATACATCCTGCTATATCTCCCACATGGAAAGTGCCAGGAGGGAGAAGTGGGGATTATGTTTAGACTTTCTCGGAACTGCTTCAAATCAACTAGATATCTTTGTGCTGTAAATCTCCCAACAGCCAAACGCAAAAGCAGCAAACATCTCGCTGTATGTCCCACATCGGAAGTGCTAAGAGAGAGCTTGCTCTCCCTGTCTTTGAGTACTGTTTTCACTGTCCCGGTTACCTCTTTGCTAACATTCTCTTCAGAGCCGCAGTGAAACCAGGAACCACGTGGAGAAGGCACCCACACTGAAAGTGCCTGGAGGGAACATTGGGGCTTCTTCTCAGTGTCTCTGACATAGGGTTTCACTGTCCCGGGAAAGTCTCTGCTAACACCCTGCAGAGCGCTGTGCCCAATGTACAGAAACGTCTTGCGGTATCTCCTACAGGGAAAGTGCCAGGAGGGAATTGTGGAGCTTGTTCTCAGTGTCTCTGAGAATTGCTCTGATTATCTGTGTGACCTCTTTGCTAAGACTCTCCAGAGAGACGTCCTCAAAACAAACACACATCTTGACATATCTCCCACATTGATCGCAGTGTCTCCAGAAACGGCATTGAAGGAGCCAGGACCTTTTCTCCCTACACTGTCCATTGAGTTGTCCTCAAAACCAATATACATCCTGCTAGATCTCCCACATGGAAAGTGCCAGGAGGGAGAAGTGGGGATTATGTTTAGACTTTCTCGGAACTGCTTCAAATCAACTAGATATCTTTGTGCTGTAAATCTCCCAACAGCCAAACGCAAAAGCAGCAAACATCTCGCTGTATGTCCCACATCCAAAGTGCCAAGAGAGAGCTTGCTCTCCCTGTCTTTGAGTACTGTTTTCACTGTCCCGGTTACCTCTTTGCTAACATTCTCTTCAGAGCCGCAGTGAAACCAGGAACCACGTGGAGAAGGCACCCACACTGAAAGTGCCTGGAGGGAACATTGGGGCTTCTTCTCAGTGTCTCTGACATAGGGTTTCACTGTCCCGGGAAAGTCTCTGCTAACACCCTGCAGAGCGCTGTGCCCAATGTACAGAAACGTCTTGCGGTATCTCCTACAGGGAAAGTGCCAGGAGGGAATTGTGGAGCTTGTTCTCAGTGTCTCTGAGAATTGCTCTGATTATCTGTGTGACCTCTTTGCTAAGACTCTCCAGAGAGACGTCCTCAAAACAAACACACATCTTGACATATCTCCCACATTGATCGCAGTGTCTCCAGAAACGGCATTCAAGGAGCCAGGACCTTTTCTCCCTACACTGTCCATTGAGTTGTCCTCAAAACCAATATACATCCTGCTATATCTCCCACATGGAAAGTGCCAGGAGGGAGAAGTGGGGATTATGTTTAGACTTTCTCGGAACTGCTTCAAATCAACTAGATATCTTTGTGCTGTAAATCTCCCAACAGCCAAACGCAAAAGCAGCAAACATCTCGCTGTATGTCCCACATCGGAAGTGCTAAGAGAGAGCTTGCTCTCCCTGTCTTTGAGTACTGTTTTCACTGTCCCGGTTACCTCTTTGCTAACATTCTCTTCAGAGCCGCAGTGAAACCAGGAACCACGTGGAGAAGGCACCCACACTGAAAGTGCCTGGAGGGAACATTGGGGCTTCTTCTCAGTGTCTCTGACATAGGGTTTCACTGTCCCGGGAAAGTCTCTGCTAACACCCTGCAGAGCGCTGTGCCCAATGTACAGAAACGTCTTGCGGTATCTCCTACAGGGAAAGTGCCAGGAGGGAATTGTGGAGCTTGTTCTCAGTGTCTCTGAGAATTGCTCTGATTATCTGTGTGACCTCTTTGCTAAGACTCTCCAGAGAGACGTCCTCAAAACAAACACACATCTTGACATATCTCCCACATTGATCGCAGTGTCTCCAGAAACGGCATTGAAGGAGCCAGGACCTTTTCTCCCTACACTGTCCATTGAGTTGTCCTCAAAACCAATATACATCCTGCTAGATCTCCCACATGGAAAGTGCCAGGAGGGAGAAGTGGGGATTATGTTTAGACTTTCTCGGAACTGCTTCAAATCAACTAGATATCTTTGTGCTGTAAATCTCCCAACAGCCAAACGCAAAAGCAGCAAACATCTCGCTGTATGTCCCACATCCAAAGTGCCAAGAGAGAGCTTGCTCTCCCTGTCTTTGAGTACTGTTTTCACTGTCCCGGTTACCTCTTTGCTAACATTCTCTTCAGAGCCGCAGTGAAACCAGGAACCACGTGGAGAAGGCACCCACACTGAAAGTGCCTGGAGGGAACATTGGGGCTTCTTCTCAGTGTCTCTGACATAGGGTTTCACTGTCCCGGGAAAGTCTCTGCTAACACCCTGCAGAGCGCTGTGCCCAATGTACAGAAACGTCTTGCGGTATCTCCTACAGGGAAAGTGCCAGGAGGGAATTGTCGAGCTTGTTCTCAGTGTCTCTGAGAATTGCTCTGATTATCTGTGTGACCTCTTTGCTAAGACTCTCCAGAGAGACGTCCTCAAAACAAACACACATCTTGACATATCTCCCACATTGATCGCAGTGTCTCCAGAAACGGCATTGAAGGAGCCAGGACCTTTTCTCCCTACACTGTCCATTGAGTTGTCCTCAAAACCAATATACATCCTGCTAGATCTCCCACATGGAAAGTGCCAGGAGGGAGAAGTGGGGATTATGTTTAGACTTTCTCGGAACTGCTTCAAATCAACTAGATATCTTTGTGCTGTAAATCTCCCAACAGCCAAACGCAAAAGCAGCAAACATCTCGCTGTATGACCCACATCGGAAGTGCTAAGAGAGAGCTTGCTCTCCCTGTCTTTGAGTACTGTTTTCACTGTCCCGGTTACCTCTTTGCTAACATTCTCTTCAGAGCCGCAGTGAAACCAGGAACCACGTGGAGAAGGCACCCACACTGAAAGTGCCTGGAGGGAACATTGGGGCTTCTTCTCAGTGTCTCTGACATAGGGTTTCACTGTCCCGGGAAAGTCTCTGCTAACACCCTGCAGAGCGCTGTGCCCAATGTACAGAAACGTCTTGCGGTATCTCCTACAGGGAAAGTGCCAGGAGGGAATTGTGGAGCTTGTTCTCAGTGTCTCTGAGAATTGCTCTGATTATCTGTGTGACCTCTTTGCTAAGACTCTCCAGAGAGACGTCCTCAAAACAAACACACATCTTGACATATCTCCCACATTGATCGCAGTGTCTCCAGAAACGGCATTGAAGGAGCCAGGACCTTTTCTCCCTACACTGTCCATTGAGTTGTCCTCAAAACCAATATACATCCTGCTAGATCTCCCACATGGAAAGTGCCAGGAGGGAGAAGTGGGGATTATGTTTAGACTTTCTCGGAACTGCTTCAAATCAACTAGATATCTTTGTGCTGTAAATCTCCCAACAGCCAAACGCAAAAGCAGCAAACATCTCGCTGTATGTCCCACATCCAAAGTGCCAAGAGAGAGCTTGCTCTCCCTGTCTTTGAGTACTGTTTTCACTGTCCCGGTTACCTCTTTGCTAACATTCTCTTCAGAGCCGCAGTGAAACCAGGAACCACGTGGAGAAGGCACCCACACTGAAAGTGCCTGGAGGGAACATTGGGGCTTCTTCTCAGTGTCTCTGACATAGGGTTTCACTGTCCCGGGAAAGTCTCTGCTAACACCCTGCAGAGCGCTGTGCCCAATGTACAGAAACGTCTTGCGGTATCTCCTACAGGGAAAGTGCCAGGAGGGAATTGTGGAGCTTGTTCTCAGTGTCTCTGAGAATTGCTCTGATTATCTGTGTGACCTCTTTGCTAAGACTCTCCAGAGAGACGTCCTCAAAACAAACACACATCTTGACATATCTCCCACATTGATCGCAGTGTCTCCAGAAACGGCATTGAAGGAGCCAGGACCTTTTCTCCCTACACTGTCCATTGAGTTGTCCTCAAAACCAATATACATCCTGCTAGATCTCCCACATGGAAAGTGCCAGGAGGGAGAAGTGGGGATTATGTTTAGACTTTCTCGGAACTGCTTCAAATCAACTAGATATCTTTGTGCTGTAAATCTCCCAACAGCCAAACGCAAAAGCAGCAAACATCTCGCTGTATGTCCCACATCCAAAGTGCCAAGAGAGAGCTTGCTCTCCCTGTCTTTGAGTACTGTTTTCACTGTCCCGGTTACCTCTTTGCTAACATTCTCTTCAGAGCCGCAGTGAAACCAGGAACCACGTGGAGAAGGCACCCACACTGAAAGTGCCTGGAGGGAACATTGGGGCTTCTTCTCAGTGTCTCTGACATAGGGTTTCACTGTCCCGGGAAAGTCTCTGCTAACACCCTGCAGAGCGCTGTGCCCAATGTACAGAAACGTCTTGCGGTATCTCCTACAGGGAAAGTGCCAGGAGGGAATTGTGGAGCTTGTTCTCAGTGTCTCTGAGAATTGCTCTGATTATCTGTGTGACCTCTTTGCTAAGACTCTCCAGAGAGACGTCCTCAAAACAAACACACATCTTGACATATCTCCCACATTGATCGCAGTGTCTCCAGAAACGGCATTGAAGGAGCCAGGACCTTTTCTCCCTACACTGTCCATTGAGTTGTCCTCAAAACCAATATACATCCTGCTAGATCTCCCACATGGAAAGTGCCAGGAGGGAGAAGTGGGGATTATGTTTAGACTTTCTCGGAACTGCTTCAAATCAACTAGATATCTTTGTGCTGTAAATCTCCCAACAGCCAAACGCAAAAGCAGCAAACATCTCGCTGTATGTCCCACATCGGAAGTGCTAAGAGAGAGCTTGCTCTCCCTGTCTTTGAGTACTGTTTTCACTGTCCCGGTTACCTCTTTGCTAACATTCTCTTCAGAGCCGCAGTGAAACCAGGAACCACGTGGAGAAGGCACCCACACTGAAAGTGCCTGGAGGGAACATTGGGGCTTCTTCTCAGTGTCTCTGACATAGGGTTTCACTGTCCCGGGAAAGTCTCTGCTAACACCCTGCAGAGCGCTGTGCCCAATGTACAGAAACGTCTTGCGGTATCTCCTACAGGGAAAGTGCCAGGAGGGAATTGTGGAGCTTGTTCTCAGTGTCTCTGAGAATTGCTCTGATTATCTGTGTGACCTCTTTGCTAAGACTCTCCAGAGAGACGTCCTCAAAACAAACACACATCTTGACATATCTCCCACATTGATCGCAGTGTCTCCAGAAACGGCATTGAAGGAGCCAGGACCTTTTCTCCCTACACTGTCCATTGAGTTGTCCTCAAAACCAATATACATCCTGCTAGATCTCCCACATGGAAAGTGCCAGGAGGGAGAAGTGGGGATTATGTTTAGACTTTCTCGGAACTGCTTCAAATCAACTAGATATCTTTGTGCTGTAAATCTCCCAACAGCCAAACGCAAAAGCAGCAAACATCTCGCTGTATGTCCCACATCCAAAGTGCCAAGAGAGAGCTTGCTCTCCCTGTCTTTGAGTACTGTTTTCACTGTCCCGTTTACCTCTTTGCTAACATTCTCTTCAGAGCCGCAGTGAAACCAGGAACCACGTGGAGAAGGCACCCACACTGAAAGTGCCTGGAGGGAACATTGGGGCTTCTTCTCAGTGTCTCTGACATAGGGTTTCACTGTCCCGGGAAAGTCTCTGCTAACACCGTGCAGAGCGCTGTGCCCAATGTACAGAAACGTCTTGCGGTATCTCCTACAGGGAAAGTGCCAGGAGGGAATTGTGGAGCTTGTTCTCAGTGTCTCTGAGAATTGCTCTGATTATCTGTGTGACCTCTTTGCTAAGACTCTCCAGAGAGCCGTCCTCAAAACAAACACACATCTTGACATATCTCCCACATTGATCGCAGTGTCTCCAGAAACGGCATTGAAGGAGCCAGGACCTTTTCTCCCTACACTGTCCATTGAGTTGTCCTCAAAACCAATATACATCCTGCTATATGTCCCACATGGAAAGTGCCAGGAGGGAGAAGTGGGGATTATGTTTAGACTTTCTCGGAACTGCTTCAAATCAACTAGATATCTTTGTGCTGTAAATCTCCCAACAGCCAAACGCAAAAGCAGCAAACATCTCGCTGTATGTCCCACATCGGAAGTGCTAAGAGAGAGCTTGCTCTCCCTGTCTTTGAGTACTGTTTTCACTGTCCCGGTTACCTCTTTGCTAACATTCTCTTCAGAGCCGCAGTGAAACCAGGAACCACGTGGAGAAGGCACCCACACTGAAAGTGCCTGGAGGGAACATTGGGGCTTCTTCTCAGTGTCTCTGACATAGGGTTTCACTGTCCCGGGAAAGTCTCTGCTAACACCGTGCAGAGCGCTGTGCCCAATGTACAGAAACGTCTTGCGGTATCTCCTACAGGGAAAGTGCCAGGAGGGAATTGTGGAGCTTGTTCTCAGTGTCTCTGAGAATTGCTCTGATTATCTGTGTGACCTCTTTGCTAAGACTCTCCAGAGAGACGTCCTCAAAACAAACACACATCTTGACATATCTCCCACATTGATCGCAGTGTCTCCAGAAACGGCATTCAAGGAGCCAGGACCTTTTCTCCCTACACTGTCCATTGAGTTGTCCTCAAAACCAATATACATCCTGCTAGATCTCCCACATGGAAAGTGCCAGGAGGGAGAAGTGGGGATTATGTTTAGACTTTCTCGGAACTGCTTCAAATCAACTAGATATCTTTGTGCTGTAAATCTCCCAACAGCCAAACGCAAAAGCAGAAAACATCTCGCTGTATGTCCCACATCCAAAGTGCCAAGAGAGAGCTTGCTCTCCCTGTCTTTGAGTACTGTTTTCACTGTCCCGGTTACCTCTTTGCTAACATTCTCTTCAGAGCCGCAGTGAAACCAGGAACCACGTGGAGAAGGCACCCACACTGAAAGTGCCTGGAGGGAACATTGGGGCTTCTTCTCAGTGTCTCTGACATAGGGTTTCACTGTCCCGGGAAAGTCTCTGCTAACACCCTGCAGAGCGCTGTGCCCAATGTACAGAAACGTCTTGCGGTATCTCCTACAGGGAAAGTGCCAGGAGGGAATTGTGGAGCGTGTTCTCAGTGTCTCTGAGAATTGCTCTGATTATCTGTGTGACCTCTTTGCTAAGACTCTCCAGAGAGACGTCCTCAAAACAAACACACATCTTGACATATCTCCCACATTGATCGCAGTGTCTCCAGAAACGGCATTGAAGGAGCCAGGACCTTTTCTCCCTACACTGTCCATTGAGTTGTCCTCAAAACCAATATACATCCTGCTAGATCTCCCACATGGAAAGTGCCAGGAGGGAGAAGTGGGGATTATGTTTAGACTTTCTCGGAACTGCTTCAAATCAACTAGATATCTTTGTGCTGTAAATCTCCCAACAGCCAAACGCAAAAGCAGCAAACATCTCGCTGTATGTCCCACATCGGAAGTGCTAAGAGAGAGCTTGCTCTCCCTGTCTTTGAGTACTGTTTTCACTGTCCCGGTTACCTCTTTGCTAACATTCTCTTCAGAGCCGCAGTGAAACCAGGAACCACGTGGAGAAGGCACCCACACTGAAAGTGCCTGGAGGGAACATTGGGGCTTCTTCTCAGTGTCTCTGACATAGGGTTTCACTGTCCCGGGAAAGTCTCTGCTAACACCCTGCAGAGCGCTGTGCCCAATGTACAGAAACGTCTTGCGGTATCTCCTACAGGGAAAGTGCCAGGAGGGAATTGTGGAGCTTGTTCTCAGTGTCTCTGAGAATTGCTCTGATTATCTGTGTGACCTCTTTGCTAAGACTCTCCAGAGAGACGTCCTCAAAACAAACACACATCTTGACATATCTCCCACATTGATCGCAGTGTCTCCAGAAACGGCATTCAAGGAGCCAGGACCTTTTCTCCCTACACTGTCCATTGAGTTGTCCTCAAAACCAATATACATCCTGCTAGACCTCCCACATGGAAAGTGCCAGGAGGGAGAAGTGGGGATTATGTTTAGACTTTCTCGGAACTGCTTCAAATCAACTAGATATCTTTGTGCTGTAAATCTCCCAACAGCCAAACGCAAAAGCAGAAAACATCTCGCTGTATGTCCCACATCCAAAGTGCCAAGAGAGAGCTTGCTCTCCCTGTCTTTGAGTACTGTTTTCACTGTCCCGGTTACCTCTTTGCTAACATTCTCTTCAGAGCCGCAGTGAAACCAGGAACCACGTGGAGAAGGCACCCACACTGAAAGTGCCTGGAGGGAACATTGGGGCTTCTTCTCAGTGTCTCTGACATAGGGTTTCACTGTCCCGGGAAAGTCTCTGATAACACCGTGCAGAGCGCTGTGCCCAATGTACAGAAACGTCTTGCGGTATCTCCTACAGGGAAAGTGCCAGGAGGGAATTGTCGAGCTTGTTCTCAGTGTCTCTGAGAATTGCTCTGATTATCTGTGTGACCTCTTTGCTAAGACTCTCCAGAGAGCCGTCCTCAAAACAAACACACATCTTGACATATCTCCCACATTGATCGCAGTGTCTCCAGAAACGGCATTGAAGGAGCCAGGACCTTTTCTCCCTACACTGTCCATTGAGTTGTCCTCAAAACCAATATACATCCTGCTAGATCTCCCACATGGAAAGTGCCAGGAGGGAGAAGTGGGGATTATGTTTAGACTTTCTCGGAACTGCTTCAAATCAACTAGATATCTTTGTGCTGTAAATCTCCCAACAGCCAAACGCAAAAGCAGCAAACATCTCGCTGTATGTCCCATATCGGAAGTGCTAAGAGAGAGCTTGCTCTCCCTGTCTTTGAGTACTGTTTTCACTGTCCCGGTTACCTCTTTGCTAACATTCTCTTCAGAGCCGCAGTGAAACCAGGAACCACGTGGAGAAGGCACCCACACTGAAAGTGCCTGGAGGGAACATTGGGGCTTCTTCTCAGTGTCTCTGACATAGGGTTTCACTGTCCCGGGAAACTCTCTGCTAACACCCTGCAGAGCGCTGTGCCCAATGTACAGAAACGTCTTGCGGTATCTCCTACAGGGAAAGTGCCAGGAGGGAATTGTGGAGCTTGTTCTCAGTGTCTCTGAGAATTGCTCTGATTATCTGTGTGACCTCTTTGCTAAGACTCTCCAGAGAGACGTCCTCAAAACAAACACACATCTTGACATATCTCCCACATTGATCGCAGTGTCTCCAGAAACGGCATTCAAGGAGCCAGGACCTTTTCTCCCTACACTGTCCATTGAGTTGTCCTCAAAACCAATATACATCCTGCTAGATCTCCCACATGGAAAGTGCCAGGAGGGAGAAGTGGGGATTATGTTTAGACTTTCTCGGAACTGCTTCAAATCAACTAGATATCTTTGTGCTGTAAATCTCCCAACAGCCAAACGCAAAAGCAGAAAACATCTCGCTGTATGTCCCACATCCAAAGTGCCAAGAGAGAGCTTGCTCTCCCTGTCTTTGAGTACTGTTTTCACTGTCCCGGTTACCTCTTTGCTAACATTCTCTTCAGAGCCGCAGTGAAACCAGGAACCACGTGGAGAAGGCACCCACACTGAAAGTGCCTGGAGGGAACATTGGGGCTTCTTCTCAGTGTCTCTGACATAGGGTTTCACTGTCCCGGGAAAGTCTCTGCTAACACCCTGCAGAGCGCTGTGCCCAATGTACAGAAACGTCTTGCGGTATCTCCTACAGGGAAAGTGCCAGGAGGGAATTGTGGAGCGTGTTCTCAGTGTCTCTGAGAATTGCTCTGATTATCTGTGTGACCTCTTTGCTAAGACTCTCCAGAGAGACGTCCTCAAAACAAACACACATCTTGACATATCTCCCACATTGATCGCAGTGTCTCCAGAAACGGCATTGAAGGAGCCAGGACCTTTTCTCCCTACACTGTCCATTGAGTTGTCCTCAAAACCAATATACATCCTGCTAGATCTCCCACATGGAAAGTGCCAGGAGGGAGAAGTGGGGATTATGTTTAGACTTTCTCGGAACTGCTTCAAATCAACTAGATATCTTTGTGCTGTAAATCTCCCAACAGCCAAACGCAAAAGCAGCAAACATCTCGCTGTATGTCCCACATCGGAAGTGCTAAGAGAGAGCTTGCTCTCCCTGTCTTTGAGTACTGTTTTCACTGTCCCGGTTACCTCTTTGCTAACATTCTCTTCAGAGCCGCAGTGAAACCAGGAACCACGTGGAGAAGGCACCCACACTGAAAGTGCCTGGAGGGAACATTGGGGCTTCTTCTCAGTGTCTCTGACATAGGGTTTCACTGTCCCGGGAAAGTCTCTGCTAACACCCTGCAGAGCGCTGTGCCCAATGTACAGAAACGTCTTGCGGTATCTCCTACAGGGAAAGTGCCAGGAGGGAATTGTGGAGCTTGTTCTCAGTGTCTCTGAGAATTGCTCTGATTATCTGTGTGACCTCTTTGCTAAGACTCTCCAGAGAGACGTCCTCAAAACAAACACACATCTTGACATATCTCCCACATTGATCGCAGTGTCTCCAGAAACGGCATTCAAGGAGCCAGGACCTTTTCTCCCTACACTGTCCATTGAGTTGTCCTCAAAACCAATATACATCCTGCTAGATCTCCCACATGGAAAGTGCCAGGAGGGAGAAGTGGGGATTATGTTTAGACTTTCTCGGAACTGCTTCAAATCAACTAGATATCTTTGTGCTGTAAATCTCCCAACAGCCAAACGCAAAAGCAGAAAACATCTCGCTGTATGTCCCACATCCAAAGTGCCAAGAGAGAGCTTGCTCTCCCTGTCTTTGAGTACTGTTTTCACTGTCCCGGTTACCTCTTTGCTAACATTCTCTTCAGAGCCGCAGTGAAACCAGGAACCACGTGGAGAAGGCACCCACACTGAAAGTGCCTGGAGGGAACATTGGGGCTTCTTCTCAGTGTCTCTGACATAGGGTTTCACTGTCCCGGGAAAGTCTCTGATAACACCGTGCAGAGCGCTGTGCCCAATGTACAGAAACGTCTTGCGGTATCTCCTACAGGGAAAGTGCCAGGAGGGAATTGTCGAGCTTGTTCTCAGTGTCTCTGAGAATTGCTCTGATTATCTGTGTGACCTCTTTGCTAAGACTCTCCAGAGAGCCGTCCTCAAAACAAACACACATCTTGACATATCTCCCACATTGATCGCAGTGTCTCCAGAAACGGCATTGAAGGAGCCAGGACCTTTTCTCCCTACACTGTCCATTGAGTTGTCCTCAAAACCAATATACATCCTGCTAGATCTCCCACATGGAAAGTGCCAGGAGGGAGAAGTGGGGATTATGTTTAGACTTTCTCGGAACTGCTTCAAATCAACTAGATATCTTTGTGCTGTAAATCTCCCAACAGCCAAACGCAAAAGCAGCAAACATCTCGCTGTATGTCCCATATCGGAAGTGCTAAGAGAGAGCTTGCTCTCCCTGTCTTTGAGTACTGTTTTCACTGTCCCGGTTACCTCTTTGCTAACATTCTCTTCAGAGCCGCAGTGAAACCAGGAACCACGTGGAGAAGGCACCCACACTGAAAGTGCCTGGAGGGAACATTGGGGCTTCTTCTCAGTGTCTCTGACATAGGGTTTCACTGTCCCGGGAAAGTCTCTGCTAACACCCTGCAGAGCGCTGTGCCCAATGTACAGAAACGTCTTGCGGTATCTCCTACAGGGAAAGTGCCAGGAGGGAATTGTGGAGCTTGTTCTCAGTGTCTCTGAGAATTGCTCTGATTATCTGTGTGACCTCTTTGCTAAGACTCTCCAGAGAGACGTCCTCAAAACAAACACACATCTTGACATATCTCCCACATTGATCGCAGTGTCTCCAGAAACGGCATTCAAGGAGCCAGGACCTTTTCTCCCTACACTGTCCATTGAGTTGTCCTCAAAACCAATATACATCCTGCTAGATCTCCCACATGGAAAGTGCCAGGAGGGAGAAGTGGGGATTATGTTTAGACTTTCTCAGAACTGCTTCAAATCAACTAGATATCTTTGTGCTGTAAATCTCCCAACAGCCAAACGCAAAAGCAGCAAACATCTCGCTGTATGTCCCACATCGGAAGTGCTAAGAGAGAGCTTGCTCTCCCTGTCTTTGAGTACTGTTTTCACTGTCCCGGTTACCTCTTTGCTAACATTCTCTTCAGAGCCGCAGTGAAACCAGGAACCACGTGGAGAAGGCACCCACACTGAAAGTGCCTGGAGGGAACATTGGGGCTTCTTCTCAGTGTCTCTGACATAGGGTTTCACTGTCCCGGGAAACTCTCTGCTAACACCCTGCAGAGCGCTGTGCCCAATGTACAGAAACGTCTTGCGGTATCTCCTACAGGGAAAGTGCCAGGAGGGAATTGTGGAGCTTGTTCTCAGTGTCTCTGAGAATTGCTCTGATTATCTGTGTGACCTCTTTGCTAAGACTCTCCAGAGAGACGTCCTCAAAACAAACACACATCTTGACATATCTCCCACATTGATCGCAGTGTCTCCAGAAACGGCATTCAAGGAGCCAGGACCTTTTCTCCCTACACTGTCCATTGAGTTGTCCTCAAAACCAATATACATCCTGCTAGATCTCCCACATGGAAAGTGCCAGGAGGGAGAAGTGGGGATTATGTTTAGACTTTCTCGGAACTGCTTCAAATCAACTAGATATCTTTGTGCTGTAAATCTCCCAACAGCCAAACGCAAAAGCAGCAAACATCTCGCTGTATGTCCCACATCGGAAGTGCCAAGAGAGAGCTTGCTCTCCCTGTCTTTGAGTACTGTTTTCACTGTCCCGGTTACCTCTTTGCTAACATTCTCTTCAGAGCCGCAGTGAAACCAGGAACCACGTGGAGAAGGCACCCACACTGAAAGTGCCTGGAGGGAACATTGGGGCTTCTTCTCAGTGTCTCTGACATAGGGTTTCACTGTCCCGGGAAACTCTCTGCTAACACCCTGCAGAGCGCTGTGCCCAATGTACAGAAACGTCTTGCGGTATCTCCTACAGGGAAAGTGCCAGGAGGGAATTGTGGAGCTTGTTCTCAGTGTCTCTGAGAATTGCTCTGATTATCTGTGTGACCTCTTTGCTAAGACTCTCCAGAGAGACGTCCTCAAAACAAACACACATCTTGACATATCTCCCACATTGATCGCAGTGTCTCCAGGAACGGCATTCAAGGAGCCAGGACCTTTTCTCCCTACACTGTCCATTGAGTTGTCCTCAAAACCAATATACATCCTGCTAGATCTCCCACATGGAAAGTGCCAGGAGGGAGAAGTGGGGATTATGTTTAGACTTTCTCGGAACTGCTTCAAATCAACTAGATATCTTTGTGCTGTAAATCTCCCAACAGCCAAACGCAAAAGCAGCAAACATCTCGCTGTATGTCCCACATCCAAAGTGCCAAGAGAGAGCTTGCTCTCCCTGTCTTTGAGTACTGTTTTCACTGTCCCGGTTACCTCTTTGCTAACATTCTCTTCAGAGCCGCAGTGAAACCAGGAACCACGTGGAGAAGGCACCCACACTGAAAGTGCCTGGAGGGAACACTGGGGCTTCTTCTCAGTGTCTCTGACATAGGGTTTCACTGTCCCGGGAAAGTCTCTGCTAACACCGTGCAGAGCGCTGTGCCCAATGTACAGAAACGTCTTGCGGTATCTCCTACAGGGAAAGTGCCAGGAGGGAATTGTGGAGCTTGTTCTCAGTGTCTCTGAGAATTGCTCTGATTATCTGTGTGACCTCTTTGCTAAGACTCTCCAGAGAGCCGTCCTCAAAACAAACACACATCTTGACATATCTCCCACATTGATCGCAGTGTCTCCAGAAACGGCATTGAAGGAGCCAGGACCTTTTCTCCCTACACTGTCCATTGAGTTGTCCTCAAAACCAATATACATCCTGCTAGATCTCCCACATGGAAAGTGCCAGGAGGGAGAAGTGGGGATTATGTTTAGACTTTCTCGGAACTGCTTCAAATCAACTAGATATCTTTGTGCTGTAAATCTCCCAACAGCCAAACGCAAAAGCAGCAAACATCTCGCTGTATGTCCCACATCGGAAGTGCTAAGAGAGAGCTTGCTCTCCCTGTCTTTGAGTACTGTTTTCACTGTCCCGGTTACCTCTTTGCTAACATTCTCTTCAGAGCCGCAGTGAAACCAGGAACCACGTGGAGAAGGCACCCACACTGAAA
The DNA here is from genome assembly GCF_963924245.1 of Chroicocephalus ridibundus. Lineage (NCBI taxonomy): Eukaryota > Metazoa > Chordata > Aves > Charadriiformes > Laridae > Chroicocephalus > Chroicocephalus ridibundus. The sequence continues at coordinate 410,362 of NW_026961507.1, forward strand.
GTGCCTGGAGGGAACATTGGGGCTTCTTCTCAGTGTCTCTGACATAGGGTTTCACTGTCCCGGGAAACTCTCTGCTAACACCCTGCAGAGCGCTGTGCCCAATGTACAGAAACGTCTTGCGGTATCTCCTACAGGGAAAGTGCCAGGAGGGAATTGTGGAGCTTGTTCTCAGTGTCTCTGAGAATTGCTCTGATTATCTGTGTGACCTCTTTGCTAAGACTCTCCAGAGAGACGTCCTCAAAACAAACACACATCTTGACATATCTCCCACATTGATCGCAGTGTCTCCAGAAACGGCATTCAAGGAGCCAGGACCTTTTCTCCCTACACTGTCCATTGAGTTGTCCTCAAAACCAATATACATCCTGCTAGATCTCCCACATGGAAAGTGCCAGGAGGGAGAAGTGGGGATTATGTTTAGACTTTCTCGGAACTGCTTCAAATCAACTAGATATCTTTGTGCTGTAAATCTCCCAACAGCCAAACGCAAAAGCAGAAAACATCTCGCTGTATGTCCCACATCCAAAGTGCCAAGAGAGAGCTTGCTCTCCCTGTCTTTGAGTACTGTTTTCACTGTCCCGGTTACCTCTTTGCTAACATTCTCTTCAGAGCCGCAGTGAAACCAGGAACCACGTGGAGAAGGCACCCACACTGAAAGTGCCTGGAGGGAACATTGGGGCTTCTTCTCAGTGTCTCTGACATAGGGTTTCACTGTCCCGGGAAAGTCTCTGCTAACACCGTGCAGAGCGCTGTGCCCAATGTACAGAAACGTCTTGCGGTATCTCCTACAGGGAAAGTGCCAGGAGGGAATTGTGGAGCTTGTTCTCAGTGTCTCTGAGAATTGCTCTGATTATCTGTGTGACCTCTTTGCTAAGACTCTCCAGAGAGACGTCCTCAAAACAAACACACATCTTGACATATCTCCCACATTGATCGCAGTGTCTCCAGAAACGGCATTCAAGGAGCCAGGACCTTTTCTCCCTACACTGTCCATTGAGTTGTCCTCAAAACCAATATACATCCTGCTAGATCTCCCACATGGAAAGTGCCAGGAGGGAGAAGTGGGGATTATGTTTAGACTTTCTCGGAACTGCTTCAAATCAACTAGATATCTTTGTGCTGTAAATCTCCCAACAGCCAAACGCAAAAGCAGCAAACATCTCGCTGTATGTCCCACATCGGAAGTGCTAAGAGAGAGCTTGCTCTCCCTGTCTTTGAGTACTGTTTTCACTGTCCCGGTTACCTCTTTGCTAACATTCTCTTCAGAGCCGCAGTGAAACCAGGAACCACGTGGAGAAGGCACCCACACTGAAAGTGCCTGGAGGGAACATTGGGGCTTCTTCTCAGTGTCTCTGACATAGGGTTTCACTGTCCCGGGAAACTCTCTGCTAACACCCTGCAGAGCGCTGTGCCCAATGTACAGAAACGTCTTGCGGTATCTCCTACAGGGAAAGTGCCAGGAGGGAATTGTGGAGCTTGTTCTCAGTGTCTCTGAGAATTGCTCTGATTATCTGTGTGACCTCTTTGCTAAGACTCTCCAGAGAGACGTCCTCAAAACAAACACACATCTTGACATATCTCCCACATTGATCGCAGTGTCTCCAGAAACGGCATTCAAGGAGCCAGGACCTTTTCTCCCTACACTGTCCATTGAGTTGTCCTCAAAACCAATATACATCCTGCTAGATCTCCCACATGGAAAGTGCCAGGAGGGAGAAGTGGGGATTATGTTTAGACTTTCTCGGAACTGCTTCAAATCAACTAGATATCTTTGTGCTGTAAATCTCCCAACAGCCAAACGCAAAAGCAGCAAACATCTCGCTGTATGTCCCACATCCAAAGTGCTAAGAGAGAGCTTGCTCTCCCTGTCTTTGAGTACTGTTTTCACTGTCCCGGTTACCTCTTTGCTAACATTCTCTTCAGAGCCGCAGTGAAACCAGGAACCACGTGGAGAAGGCACCCACACTGAAAGTGCCTGGAGGGAACATTGGGGCTTCTTCTCAGTGTCTCTGACATAGGGTTTCACTGTCCCGGGAAAGTCTCTGCTAACACCGTGCAGAGCGCTGTGCCCAATGTACAGAAACGTCTTGCGGTATCTCCTACAGGGAAAGTGCCAGGAGGGAATTGTCGAGCTTGTTCTCAGTGTCTCTGAGAATTGCTCTGATTATCTGTGTGACCTCTTTGCTAAGACTCTCCAGAGAGACGTCCTCAAAACAAACACACATCTTGACATATCTCCCACATTGATCGCAGTGTCTCCAGAAACGGCATTCAAGGAGCCAGGACCTTTTCTCCCTACACTGTCCATTGAGTTGTCCTCAAAACCAATATACATCCTGCTATATGTCCCACATGGAAAGTGCCAGGAGGGAGAAGTGGGGATTATGTTTAGACTTTCTCGGAACTGCTTCAAATCAACTAGATATCTTTGTGCTGTAAATCTCCCAACAGCCAAACGCAAAAGCAGCAAACATCTCGCTGTATGTCCCACATCGGAAGTGCTAAGAGAGAGCTTGCTCTCCCTGTCTTTGAGTACTGTTTTCACTGTCCCGGTTACCTCTTTGCTAACATTCTCTTCAGAGCCGCAGTGAAACCAGGAACCACGTGGAGAAGGCACCCACACTGAAAGTGCCTGGAGGGAACATTGGGGCTTCTTCTCAGTGTCTCTGACATAGGGTTTCACTGTCCCGGGAAAGTCTCTGCTAACACCGTGCAGAGCGCTGTGCCCAATGTACAGAAACGTCTTGCGGTATCTCCTACAGGGAAAGTGCCAGGAGGGAATTGTGGAGCTTGTTCTCAGTGTCTCTGAGAATTGCTCTGATTATCTGTGTGACCTCTTTGCTAAGACTCTCCAGAGAGACGTCCTCAAAACAAACACACATCTTGACATATCTCCCACATTGATCGCAGTGTCTCCAGAAACGGCATTCAAGGAGCCAGGACCTTTTCTCCCTACACTGTCCATTGAGTTGTCCTCAAAACCAATATACATCCTGCTAGATCTCCCACATGGAAAGTGCCAGGAGGGAGAAGTGGGGATTATGTTTAGACTTTCTCGGAACTGCTTCAAATCAACTAGATATCTTTGTGCTGTAAATCTCCCAACAGCCAAACGCAAAAGCAGAAAACATCTCGCTGTATGTCCCACATCCCAAGTGCCAAGAGAGAGCTTGCTCTCCCTGTCTTTGAGTACTGTTTTCACTGTCCCGGTTACCTCTTTGCTAACATTCTCTTCAGAGCCGCAGTGAAACCAGGAACCACGTGGAGAAGGCACCCACACTGAAAGTGCCTGGAGGGAACATTGGGGCTTCTTCTCAGTGTCTCTGACATAGGGTTTCACTGTCCCGGGAAAGTCTCTGCTAACACCCTGCAGAGCGCTGTGCCCAATGTACAGAAACGTCTTGCGGTATCTCCTACAGGGAAAGTGCCAGGAGGGAATTGTCGAGCTTGTTCTCAGTGTCTCTGAGAATTGCTCTGATTATCTGTGTGACCTCTTTGCTAAGACTCTCCAGAGAGACGTCCTCAAAACAAACACACATCTTGACATATCTCCCACATTGATCGCAGTGTCTCCAGAAACGGCATTCAAGGAGCCAGGACCTTTTCTCCCTACACTGTCCATTGAGTTGTCCTCAAAACCAATATACATCCTGCTAGATCTCCCACATGGAAAGTGCCAGGAGGGAGAAGTGGGGATTATGTTTAGACTTTCTCGGAACTGCTTCAAATCAACTAGATATCTTTGTGCTGTAAATCTCCCAAGAGCCAAACGCAAAAGCAGAAAACATCTCGCTGTATGTCCCACATCCAAAGTGCCAAGAGAGAGCTTGCTCTCCCTGTCTTTGAGTACTGTTTTCACTGTCCCGGTTACCTCTTTGCTAACATTCTCTTCAGAGCCGCAGTGAAACCAGGAACCACGTGGAGAAGGCACCCACACTGAAAGTGCCTGGAGGGAACATTGGGGCTTCTTCTCAGTGTCTCTGACATAGGGTTTCACTGTCCCGGGAAAGTCTCTGCTAACACCGTGCAGAGCGCTGTGCCCAATGTACAGAAACGTCTTGCGGTATCTCCTACAGGGAAAGTGCCAGGAGGGAATTGTGGAGCTTGTTATCAGTGTCTCTGAGAATTGCTCTGATTATCTGTGTGACCTCTTTGCTAAGACTCTCCAGAGAGACGTCCTCAAAACAAACACACATCTTGACATATCTCCCACATTGATCGCAGTGTCTCCAGAAACGGCATTCAAGGAGCCAGGAACTTTTCTCCCTACACTGTCCATTGAGTTGTCCTCAAAACCAATATACATCCTGCTATATGTCCCACATGGAAAGTGCCAGGAGGGAGAAGTGGGGATTATGTTTAGACTTTCTCGGAACTGCTTCAAATCAACTAGATATCTTTGTGCTGTAAATCTCCCAACAGCCAAACGCAAAAGCAGCAAACATCTCGCTGTATGTCCCACATCGGAAGTGCTAAGAGAGAGCTTGCTCTCCCTGTCTTTGAGTACTGTTTTCACTGTCCCGGTTACCTCTTTGCTAACATTCTCTTCAGAGCCGCAGTGAAACCAGGAACCACGTGGAGAAGGCACCCACACTGAAAGTGCCTGGAGGGAACATTGGGGCTTCTTCTCAGTGTCTCTGACATAGGGTTTCACTGTCCCGGGAAAGTCTCTGCTAACACCGTGCAGAGCGCTGTGCCCAATGTACAGAAACGTCTTGCGGTATCTCCTACAGGGAAAGTGCCAGGAGGGAATTGTGGAGCTTGTTCTCAGTGTCTCTGAGAATTGCTCTGATTATCTGTGTGACCTCTTTGCTAAGACTCTCCAGAGAGACGTCCTCAAAACAAACACACATCTTGACATATCTCCCACATTGATCGCAGTGTCTCCAGAAACGGCATTCAAGGAGCCAGGACCTTTTCTCCCTACACTGTCCATTGAGTTGTCCTCAAAACCAATATACATCCTGCTAGATCTCCCACATGGAAAGTGCCAGGAGGGAGAAGTGGGGATTATGTTTAGACTTTCTCGGAACTGCTTCAAATCAACTAGATATCTTTGTGCTGTAAATCTCCCAACAGCCAAACGCAAAAGCAGAAAACATCTCGCTGTATGTCCCACATCCAAAGTGCCAAGAGAGAGCTTGCTCTCCCTGTCTTTGAGTACTGTTTTCACTGTCCCGGTTACCTCTTTGCTAACATTCTCTTCAGAGCCGCAGTGAAACCAGGAACCACGTGGAGAAGGCACCCACACTGAAAGTGCCTGGAGGGAACATTGGGGCTTCTTCTCAGTGTCTCTGACATAGGGTTTCACTGTCCCGGGAAAGTCTCTGCTAACACCCTGCAGAGCGCTGTGCCCAATGTACAGAAACGTCTTGCGGTATCTCCTACAGGGAAAGTGCCAGGAGGGAATTGTCGAGCTTGTTCTCAGTGTCTCTGAGAATTGCTCTGATTATCTGTGTGACCTCTTTGCTAAGACTCTCCAGAGAGACGTCCTCAAAACAAACACACATCTTGACATATCTCCCACATTGATCGCAGTGTCTCCAGAAACGGCATTCAAGGAGCCAGGACCTTTTCTCCCTACACTGTCCATTGAGTTGTCCTCAAAACCAATATACATCCTGCTAGATCTCCCACATGGAAAGTGCCAGGAGGGAGAAGTGGGGATTATGTTTAGACTTTCTCGGAACTGCTTCAAATCAACTAGATATCTTTGTGCTGTAAATCTCCCAACAGCCAAACGCAAAAGCAGCAAACATCTCGCTGTATGTCCCACATCCAAAGTGCCAAGAGAGAGCTTGCTCTCCCTGTCTTTGAGTACTGTTTTCACTGTCCCGGTTACCTCTTTGCTAACATTCTCTTCAGAGCCGCAGTGAAACCAGGAACCACGTGGAGAAGGCACCCACACTGAAAGTGCCTGGAGGGAACATTGGGGCTTCTTCTCAGTGTCTCTGACATAGGGTTTCACTGTCCCGGGAAAGTCTCTGCTAACACCGTGCAGAGCGCTGTGCCCAATGTACAGAAACGTCTTGCGGTATCTCCTACAGGGAAAGTGCCAGGAGGGAATTGTCGAGCTTGTTCTCAGTGTCTCTGAGAATTGCTCTGATTATCTGTGTGACCTCTTTGCTAAGACTCTCCAGAGAGACGTCCTCAAAACAAACACACATCTTGACATATCTCCCACATTGATCGCAGTGTCTCCAGAAACGGCATTCAAGGAGCCAGGACCTTTTCTCCCTACACTGTCCATTGAGTTGTCCTCAAAACCAATATACATCCTGCTAGATCTCCCACATGGAAAGTGCCAGGAGGGAGAAGTGGGGATTATGTTTAGACTTTCTCGGAACTGCTTCAAATCAACTAGATATCTTTGTGCTGTAAATCTCCCAACAGCCAAACGCAAAAGCAGCAAACATCTCGCTGTATGTCCCACATCGGAAGTGCTAAGAGAGAGCTTGCTCTCCCTGTCTTTGAGTACTGTTTTCACTGTCCCGGTTACCTCTTTGCTAACATTCTCTTCAGAGCCGCAGTGAAACCAGGAACCACGTGGAGAAGGCACCCACACTGAAAGTGCCTGGAGGGAACATTGGGGCTTCTTCTCAGTGTCTCTGACATAGGGTTTCACTGTCCCGGGAAAGTCTCTGCTAACACCGTGCAGAGCGCTGTGCCCAATGTACAGAAACGTCTTGCGGTATCTCCTACAGGGAAAGTGCCAGGAGGGAATTGTCGAGCTTGTTCTCAGTGTCTCTGAGAATTGCTCTGATTATCTGTGTGACCTCTTTGCTAAGACTCTCCAGAGAGACGTCCTCAAAACAAACACACATCTTGACATATCTCCCACATTGATCGCAGTGTCTCCAGAAACGGCATTCAAGGAGCCAGGACCTTTTCTCCCTACACTGTCCATTGAGTTGTCCTCAAAACCAATATACATCCTGCTAGATCTCCCACATGGAAAGTGCCAGGAGGGAGAAGTGGGGATTATGTTTAGACTTTCTCGGAACTGCTTCAAATCAACTAGATATCTTTGTGCTGTAAATCTCCCAACAGCCAAACGCAAAAGCAGCAAACATCTCGCTGTATGTCCCACATCGGAAGTGCTAAGAGAGAGCTTGCTCTCCCTGTCTTTGAGTACTGTTTTCACTGTCCCGGTTACCTCTTTGCTAACATTCTCTTCAGAGCCGCAGTGAAACCAGGAACCACGTGGAGAAGGCACCCACACTGAAAGTGCCTGGAGGGAACATTGGGGCTTCTTCTCAGTGTCTCTGACATAGGGTTTCACTGTCCCGGGAAAGTCTCTGCTAACACCCTGCAGAGCGCTGTGCCCAATGTACAGAAACGTCTTGCGGTATCTCCTACAGGGAAAGTGCCAGGAGGGAATTGTGGAGCTTGTTCTCAGTGTCTCTGAGAATTGCTCTGATTATCTGTGTGACCTCTTTGCTAAGACTCTCCAGAGAGACGTCCTCAAAACAAACACACATCTTGACATATCTCCCACATTGATCGCAGTGTCTCCAGAAACGGCATTGAAGGAGCCAGGACCTTTTCTCCCTACACTGTCCATTGAGTTGTCCTCAAAACCAATATACATCCTGCTAGATCTCCCACATGGAAAGTGCCAGGAGGGAGAAGTGGGGATTATGTTTAGACTTTCTCGGAACTGCTTCAAATCAACTAGATATCTTTGTGCTGTAAATCTCCCAACAGCCAAACGCAAAAGCAGCAAACATCTCGCTGTATGTCCCACATCCAAAGTGCCAAGAGAGAGCTTGCTCTCCCTGTCTTTGAGTACTGTTTTCACTGTCCCGTTTACCTCTTTGCTAACATTCTCTTCAGAGCCGCAGTGAAACCAGGAACCACGTGGAGAAGGCACCCACACTGAAAGTGCCTGGAGGGAACATTGGGGCTTCTTCTCAGTGTCTCTGACATAGGGTTTCACTGTCCCGGGAAAGTCTCTGCTAACACCGTGCAGAGCGCTGTGCCCAATGTACAGAAACGTCTTGCGGTATCTCCTACAGGGAAAGTGCCAGGAGGGAATTGTGGAGCTTGTTCTCAGTGTCTCTGAGAATTGCTCTGATTATCTGTGTGACCTCTTTGCTAAGACTCTCCAGAGAGCCGTCCTCAAAACAAACACACATCTTGACATATCTCCCACATTGATCGCAGTGTCTCCAGAAACGGCATTCAAGGAGCCAGGACCTTTTCTCCCTACACTGTCCATTGAGTTGTCCTCAAAACCAATATACATCCTGCTAGATCTCCCACATGGAAAGTGCCAGGAGGGAGAAGTGGGGATTATGTTTAGACTTTCTCGGAACTGCTTCAAATCAACTAGATATCTTTGTGCTGTAAATCTCCCAACAGCCAAACGCAAAAGCAGCAAACATCTCGCTGTATGTCCCACATCGGAAGTGCTAAGAGAGAGCTTGCTCTCCCTGTCTTTGAGTACTGTTTTCACTGTCCCGGTTACCTCTTTGCTAACATTCTCTTCAGAGCCGCAGTGAAACCAGGAACCACGTGGAGAAGGCACCCACACTGAAAGTGCCTGGAGGGAACATTGGGGCTTCTTCTCAGTGTCTCTGACATAGGGTTTCACTGTCCCGGGAAAGTCTCTGCTAACACCCTGCAGAGCGCTGTGCCCAATGTACAGAAACGTCTTGCGGTATCTCCTACAGGGAAAGTGCCAGGAGGGAATTGTGGAGCTTGTTCTCAGTGTCTCTGAGAATTGCTCTGATTATCTGTGTGACCTCTTTGCTAAGACTCTCCAGAGAGACGTCCTCAAAACAAACACACATCTTGACATATCTCCCACATTGATCGCAGTGTCTCCAGAAACGGCATTCAAGGAGCCAGGACCTTTTCTCCCTACACTGTCCATTGAGTTGTCCTCAAAACCAATATACATCCTGCTAGATCTCCCACATGGAAAGTGCCAGGAGGGAGAAGTGGGGATTATGTTTAGACTTTCTCGGAACTGCTTCAAATCAACTAGATATCTTTGTGCTGTAAATCTCCCAACAGCCAAACGCAAAAGCAGCAAACATCTCGCTGTATGTCCCACATCCAAAGTGCCAAGAGAGAGCTTGCTCTCCCTGTCTTTGAGTACTGTTTTCACTGTCCCGGTTACCTCTTTGCTAACATTCTCTTCAGAGCCGCAGTGAAACCAGGAACCACGTGGAGAAGGCACCCACACTGAAAGTGCCTGGAGGGAACATTGGGGCTTCTTCTCAGTGTCTCTGACATAGGGTTTCACTGTCCCGGGAAAGTCTCTGCTAACACCGTGCAGAGCGCTGTGCCCAATGTACAGAAACGTCTTGCGGTATCTCCTACAGGGAAAGTGCCAGGAGGGAATTGTGGAGCTTGTTCTCAGTGTCTCTGAGAATTGCTCTGATTATCTGTGTGACCTCTTTGCTAAGACTCTCCAGAGAGCCGTCCTCAAAACAAACACACATCTTGACATATCTCCCACATTGATCGCAGTGTCTCCAGAAACGGCATTCAAGGAGCCAGGACCTTTTCTCCCTACACTGTCCATTGAGTTGTCCTCAAAACCAATATACATCCTGCTAGATCTCCCACATGGAAAGTGCCAGGAGGGAGAAGTGGGGATTATGTTTAGACTTTCTCGGAACTGCTTCAAATCAACTAGATATCTTTGTGCTGTAAATCTCCCAACAGCCAAACGCAAAAGCAGCAAACATCTCGCTGTATGTCCCACATCGGAAGTGCTAAGAGAGAGCTTGCTCTCCCTGTCTTTGAGTACTGTTTTCACTGTCCCGGTTACCTCTTTGCTAACATTCTCTTCAGAGCCGCAGTGAAACCAGGAACCACGTGGAGAAGGCACCCACACTGAAAGTGCCTGGAGGGAACATTGGGGCTTCTTCTCAGTGTCTCTGACATAGGGTTTCACTGTCCCGGGAAAGTCTCTGCTAACACCCTGCAGAGCGCTGTGCCCAATGTACAGAAACGTCTTGCGGTATCTCCTACAGGGAAAGTGCCAGGAGGGAATTGTGGAGCTTGTTCTCAGTGTCTCTGAGAATTGCTCTGATTATCTGTGTGACCTCTTTGCTAAGACTCTCCAGAGAGACGTCCTCAAAACAAACACACATCTTGACATATCTCCCACATTGATCGCAGTGTCTCCAGAAACGGCATTCAAGGAGCCAGGACCTTTTCTCCCTACACTGTCCATTGAGTTGTCCTCAAAACCAATATACATCCTGCTAGATCTCCCACATGGAAAGTGCCAGGAGGGAGAAGTGGGGATTATGTTTAGACTTTCTCGGAACTGCTTCAAATCAACTAGATATCTTTGTGCTGTAAATCTCCCAACAGCCAAACGCAAAAGCAGAAAACATCTCGCTGTATGTCCCACATCCAAAGTGCCAAGAGAGAGCTTGCTCTCCCTGTCTTTGAGTACTGTTTTCACTGTCCCGGTTACCTCTTTGCTAACATTCTCTTCAGAGCCGCAGTGAAACCAGGAACCACGTGGAGAAGGCACCCACACTGAAAGTGCCTGGAGGGAACATTGGGGCTTCTTCTCAGTGTCTCTGACATAGGGTTTCACTGTCCCGGGAAAGTCTCTGCTAACACCCTGCAGAGCGCTGTGCCCAATGTACAGAAACGTCTTGCGGTATCTCCTACAGGGAAAGTGCCAGGAGGGAATTGTGGAGCTTGTTCTCAGTGTCTCTGAGAATTGCTCTGATTATCTGTGTGACCTCTTTGCTAAGACTCTCCAGAGAGACGTCCTCAAAACAAACACACATCTTGACATATCTCCCACATTGATCGCAGTGTCTCCAGAAACGGCATTCAAGGAGCCAGGACCTTTTCTCCCTACACTGTCCATTGAGTTGTCCTCAAAACCAATATACATCCTGCTAGATCTCCCACATGGAAAGTGCCAGGAGGGAGAAGTGGGGATTATGTTTAGACTTTCTCGGAACTGCTTCAAATCAACTAGATATCTTTGTGCTGTAAATCTCCCAACAGCCAAACGCAAAAGCAGCAAACATCTCGCTGTATGTCCCACATCCAAAGTGCCAAGAGAGAGCTTGCTCTCCCTGTCTTTGAGTACTGTTTTCACTGTCCCGGTTACCTCTTTGCTAACATTCTCTTCAGAGCCGCAGTGAAACCAGGAACCACGTGGAGAAGGCACCCACACTGAAAGTGCCTGGAGGGAACATTGGGGCTTCTTCTCAGTGTCTCTGACATAGGGTTTCACTGTCCCGGGAAAGTCTCTGCTAACACCCTGCAGAGCGCTGTGCCCAATGTACAGAAACGTCTTGCGGTATCTCCTACAGGGAAAGTGCCAGGAGGGAATTGTGGAGCTTGTTCTCAGTGTCTCTGAGAATTGCTCTGATTATCTGTGTGACCTCTTTGCTAAGACTCTCCAGAGAGACGTCCTCAAAACAAACACACATCTTGACATATCTCCCACATTGATCGCAGTGTCTCCAGAAACGGCATTCAAGGAGCCAGGACCTTTTCTCCCTACACTGTCCATTGAGTTGTCCTCAAAACCAATATACATCCTGCTAGATCTCCCACATGGAAAGTGCCAGGAGGGAGAAGTGGGGATTATGTTTAGACTTTCTCGGAACTGCTTCAAATCAACTAGATATCTTTGTGCTGTAAATCTCCCAACAGCCAAACGCAAAAGCAGAAAACATCTCGCTTTATGTCCCACATCCAAAGTGCCAAGAGAGAGCTTGCTCTCCCTGTCTTTGAGTACTGTTTTCACTGTCCCGGTTACCTCTTTGCTAACATTCTCTTCAGAGCCGCAGTGAAACCAGGAACCACGTGGAGAAGGCACCCACACTGAAAGTGCCTGGAGGGAACATTGGGGCTTCTTCTCAGTGTCTCTGACATAGGGTTTCACTGTCCCGGGAAACTCTCTGCTAACACCCTGCAGAGCGCTGTGCCCAATGTACAGAAACGTCTTGCGGTATCTCCTACAGGGAAAGTGCCAGGAGGGAATTGTGGAGCTTGTTCTCAGTGTCTCTGAGAATTGCTCTGATTATCTGTGTGACCTCTTTGCTAAGACTCTCCAGAGAGACGTCCTCAAAACAAACACACATCTTGACATATCTCCCACATTGATCGCAGTGTCTCCAGAAACGGCATTCAAGGAGCCAGGACCTTTTCTCCCTACACTGTCCATTGAGTTGTCCTCAAAACCAATATACATCCTGCTAGATCTCCCACATGGAAAGTGCCAGGAGGGAGAAGTGGGGATTATGTTTAGACTTTCTCAGAACTGCTTCAAATCAACTAGATATCTTTGTGCTGTAAATCTCCCAACAGCCAAACGCAAAAGCAGCAAACATCTCGCTGTATGTCCCACATCCAAAGTGCCAAGAGAGAGCTTGCTCTCCCTGTCTTTGAGTACTGTTTTCACTGTCCCGGTTACCTCTTTGCTAACATTCTCTTCAGAGCCGCAGTGAAACCAGGAACCACGTGGAGAAGGCACCCACACTGAAAGTGCCTGGAGGGAACATTGGGGCTTCTTCTCAGTGTCTCTGACATAGGGTTTCACTGTCCCGGGAAACTCTCTGCTAACACCCTGCAGAGCGCTGTGCCCAATGTACAGAAACGTCTTGCGGTATCTCCTACAGGGAAAGTGCCAGGAGGGAATTGTGGAGCTTGTTCTCAGTGTCTCTGAGAATTGCTCTGATTATCTGTGTGACCTCTTTGCTAAGACTCTCCAGAGAGACGTCCTCAAAACAAACACACATCTTGACATATCTCCCACATTGATCGCAGTGTCTCCAGAAACGGCATTCAAGGAGCCAGGACCTTTTCTCCCTACACTGTCCATTGAGTTGTCCTCAAAACCAATATACATCCTGCTAGATCTCCCACATGGAAAGTGCCAGGAGGGAGAAGTGGGGATTATGTTTAGACTTTCTCGGAACTGCTTCAAATCAACTAGATATCTTTGTGCTGTAAATCTCCCAACAGCCAAACGCAAAAGCAGCAAACATCTCGCTGTATGTCCCACATCCAAAGTGCCAAGAGAGAGCTTGCTCTCCCTGTCTTTGAGTACTGTTTTCACTGTCCCGGTTACCTCTTTGCTAACATTCTCTTCAGAGCCGCAGTGAAACCAGGAACCACGTGGAGAAGGCACCCACACTGAAAGTGCCTGGAGGGAACATTGGGGCTTCTTCTCAGTGTCTCTGACATAGGGTTTCACTGTCCCGGGAAAGTCTCTGCTAACACCGTGCAGAGCGCTGTGCCCAATGTACAGAAACGTCTTGCGGTATCTCCTACAGGGAAAGTGCCAGGAGGGAATTGTGGAGCTTGTTCTCAGTGTCTCTGAGAATTGCTCTGATTATCTGTGTGACCTCTTTGCTAAGACTCTCCAGAGAGCCGTCCTCAAAACAAACACACATCTTGACATATCTCCCACATTGATCGCAGTGTCTCCAGAAACGGCATTCAAGGAGCCAGGACCTTTTCTCCCTACACTGTCCATTGAGTTGTCCTCAAAACCAATATACATCCTGCTAGATCTCCCACATGGAAAGTGCCAGGAGGGAGAAGTGGGGATTATGTTTAGACTTTCTCGGAACTGCTTCAAATCAACTAGATATCTTTGTGCTGTAAATCTCCCAACAGCCAAACGCAAAAGCAGCAAACATCTCGCTGTATGTCCCACATCGGAAGTGCTAAGAGAGAGCTTGCTCTCCCTGTCTTTGAGTACTGTTTTCACTGTCCCGGTTACCTCTTTGCTAACATTCTCTTCAGAGCCGCAGTGAAACCAGGAACCACGTGGAGAAGGCACCCACACTGAAAGTGCCTGGAGGGAACATTGGGGCTTCTTCTCAGTGTCTCTGACATAGGGTTTCACTGTCCCGGGAAACTCTCTGCTAACACCCTGCAGAGCGCTGTGCCCAATGTACAGAAACGTCTTGCGGTATCTCCTACAGGGAAAGTGCCAGGAGGGAATTGTGGAGCTTGTTCTCAGTGTCTCTGAGAATTGCTCTGATTATCTGTGTGACCTCTTTGCTAAGACTCTCCAGAGAGACGTCCTCAAAACAAACACACATCTTGACATATCTCCCACATTGATCGCAGTGTCTCCAGAAACGGCATTCAAGGAGCCAGGACCTTTTCTCCCTACACTGTCCATTGAGTTGTCCTCAAAACCAATATACATCCTGCTAGATCTCCCACATGGAAAGTGCCAGGAGGGAGAAGTGGGGATTATGTTTAGACTTTCTCGGAACTGCTTCAAATCAACTAGATATCTTTGTGCTGTAAATCTCCCAACAGCCAAACGCAAAAGCAGCAAACATCTCGCTGTATGTCCCACATCGGAAGTGCCAAGAGAGAGCTTGCTCTCCCTGTCTTTGAGTACTGTTTTCACTGTCCCGGTTACCTCTTTGCTAACATTCTCTTCAGAGCCGCAGTGAAACCAGGAACCACGTGGAGAAGGCACCCACACTGAAAGTGCCTGGAGGGAACATTGGGGCTTCTTCTCAGTGTCTCTGACATAGGGTTTCACTGTCCCGGGAAACTCTCTGCTAACACCCTGCAGAGCGCTGTGCCCAATGTACAGAAACGTCTTGCGGTATCTCCTACAGGGAAAGTGCCAGGAGGGAATTGTGGAGCTTGTTCTCAGTGTCTCTGAGAATTGCTCTGATTATCTGTGTGACCTCTTTGCTAAGACTCTCCAGAGAGACGTCCTCAAAACAAACACACATCTTGACATATCTCCCACATTGATCGCAGTGTCTCCAGAAACGGCATTCAAGGAGCCAGGACCTTTTCTCCCTACACTGTCCATTGAGTTGTCCTCAAAACCAATATACATCCTGCTAGATCTCCCACATGGAAAGTGCCAGGAGGGAGAAGTGGGGATTATGTTTAGACTTTCTCGGAACTGCTTCAAATCAACTAGATATCTTTGTGCTGTAAATCTCCCAACAGCCAAACGCAAAAGCAGCAAACATCTCGCTGTATGTCCCACATCGGAAGTGCCAAGAGAGAGCTTGCTCTCCCTGTCTTTGAGTACTGTTTTCACTGTCCCGGTTACCTCTTTGCTAACATTCTCTTCAGAGCCGCAGTGAAACCAGGAACCACGTGGAGAAGGCACCCACACTGAAAGTGCCTGGAGGGAACATTGGGGCTTCTTCTCAGTGTCTCTGACATAGGGTTTCACTGTCCCGGGAAAGTCTCTGCTAACACCGTGCAGAGCGCTGTGCCCAATGTACAGAAACGTCTTGCGGTATCTCCTACAGGGAAAGTGCCAGGAGGGAATTGTGGAGCTTGTTCTCAGTGTCTCTGAGAATTGCTCTGATTATCTGTGTGACCTCTTTGCTAAGACTCTCCAGAGAGCCGTCCTCAAAACAAACACACATCTTGACATATCTCCCACATTGATCGCAGTGTCTCCAGAAACGGCATTCAAGGAGCCAGGACCTTTTCTCCCTACACTGTCCATTGAGTTGTCCTCAAAACCAATATACATCCTGCTAGATCTCCCACATGGAAAGTGCCAGGAGGGAGAAGTGGGGATTATGTTTAGACTTTCTCGGAACTGCTTCAAATCAACTAGATATCTTTGTGCTGTAAATCTCCCAACAGCCAAACGCAAAAGCAGCAAACATCTCGCTGTATGTCCCACATCGGAAGTGCTAAGAGAGAGCTTGCTCTCCCTGTCTTTGAGTACTGTTTTCACTGTCCCGGTTACCTCTTTGCTAACATTCTCTTCAGAGCCGCAGTGAAACCAGGAACCACGTGGAGAAGGCACCCACACTGAAAGTGCCTGGAGGGAACATTGGGGCTTCTTCTCAGTGTCTCTGACATAGGGTTTCACTGTCCCGGGAAACTCTCTGCTAACACCGTGCAGAGCGCTGTGCCCAATGTACAGAAACGTCTTGCGGTATCTCCTACAGGGAAAGTGCCAGGAGGGAATTGTGGAGCTTGTTCTCAGTGTCTCTGAGAATTGCTCTGATTATCTGTGTGACCTCTTTGCTAAGACTCTCCAGAGAGACGTCCTCAAAACAAACACACATCTTGACATATCTCCCACATTGATCGCAGTGTCTCCAGAAACGGCATTCAAGGAGCCAGGACCTTTTCTCCCTACACTGTCCATTGAGTTGTCCTCAAAACCAATATACATCCTGCTAGATCTCCCACATGGAAAGTGCCAGGAGGGAGAAGTGGGGATTATGTTTAGACTTTCTCAGAACTGCTTCAAATCAACTAGATATCTTTGTGCTGTAAATCTCCCAACAGCCAAACGCAAAAGCAGCAAACATCTCGCTGTATGTCCCACATCGGAAGTGCTAAGAGAGAGCTTGCTCTCCCTGTCTTTGAGTACTGTTTTCACTGTCCCGGTTACCTCTTTGCTAACATTCTCTTCAGAGCCGCAGTGAAACCAGGAACCACGTGGAGAAGGCACCCACACTGAAAGTGCCTGGAGGGAACATTGGGGCTTCTTCTCAGTGTCTCTGACATAGGGTTTCACTGTCCCGGGAAACTCTCTGCTAACACCCTGCAGAGCGCTGTGCCCAATGTACAGAAACGTCTTGCGGTATCTCCTACAGGGAAAGTGCCAGGAGGGAATTGTGAAGCTTGTTCTCAGTGTCTCTGAGAATTGCTCTGATTATCTGTGTGACCTCTTTGCTAAGACTCTCCAGAGAGACGTCCTCAAAACAAACACACATCTTGACATATCTCCCACATTGATCGCAGTGTCTCCAGAAACGGCATTCAAGGAGCCAGGACCTTTTCTCCCTACACTGTCCATTGAGTTGTCCTCAAAACCAATATACATCCTGCTAGATCTCCCACATGGAAAGTGCCAGGAGGGAGAAGTGGGGATTATGTTTAGACTTTCTCGGAACTGCTTCAAATCAACTAGATATCTTTGTGCTGTAAATCTCCCAACAGCCAAACGCAAAAGCAGCAAACATCTCGCTGTATGTCCCACATCGGAAGTGCCAAGAGAGAGCTTGCTCTCCCTGTCTTTGAGTACTGTTTTCACTGTCCCGGTTACCTCTTTGCTAACATTCTCTTCAGAGCCGCAGTGAAACCAGGAACCACGTGGAGAAGGCACCCACACTGAAAGTGCCTGGAGGGAACATTGGGGCTTCTTCTCACTGTCTCTGACATAGGGTTTCACTGTCCCGGGAAAGTCTCTGCTAACACCCTGCAGAGCGCTGTGCCCAATGTACAGAAACGTCTTGCGGTATCTCCTACAGGGAAAGTGCCAGGAGGGAATTGTGGAGCTTGTTCTCAGTGTCTCTGAGAATTGCTCTGATTATCTGTGTGACCTCTTTGCTAAGACTCTCCAGAGAGACGTCCTCAAAACAAACACACATCTTGACATATCTCCCACATTGATCGCAGTGTCTCCAGAAACGGCATTGAAGGAGCCAGGACCTTTTCTCCCTACACTGTCCATTGAGTTGTCCTCAAAACCAATATACATCCTGCTAGATCTCCCACATGGAAAGTGCCAGGAGGGAGAAGTGGGGATTATGTTTAGACTTTCTCGGAACTGCTTCAAATCAACTAGATATCTTTGTGCTGTAAATCTCCCAACAGCCAAACGCAAAAGCAGCAAACATCTCGCTGTATGTCCCACATCGGAAGTGCTAAGAGAGAGCTTGCTCTCCCTGTCTTTGAGTACTGTTTTCACTGTCCCGGTTACCTCTTTGCTAACATTCTCTTCAGAGCCGCAGTGAAACCAGGAACCACGTGGAGAAGGCACCCACACTGAAAGTGCCTGGAGGGAACATTGGGGCTTCTTCTCAGTGTCTCTGACATAGGGTTTCACTGTCCCGGGAAAGTCTCTGCTAACACCGTGCAGAGCGCTGTGCCCAATGTACAGAAACGTCTTGCGGTATCTCCTACAGGGAAAGTGCCAGGAGGGAATTGTGGAGCTTGTTCTCAGTGTCTCTGAGAATTGCTCTGATTATCTGTGTGACCTCTTTGCTAAGACTCTCCAGAGAGCCGTCCTCAAAACAAACACACATCTTGACATATCTCCCACATTGATCGCAGTGTCTCCAGAAACGGCATTCAAGGAGCCAGGACCTTTTCTCCCTACACTGTCCATTGAGTTGTCCTCAAAACCAATATACATCCTGCTAGATCTCCCACATGGAAAGTGCCAGGAGGGAGAAGTGGGGATTATGTTTAGACTTTCTCGGAACTGCTTCAAATCAACTAGATATCTTTGTGCTGTAAATCTCCCAACAGCCAAACGCAAAAGCAGCAAACATCTCGCTGTATGTCCCACATCGGAAGTGCTAAGAGAGAGCTTGCTCTCCCTGTCTTTGAGTACTGTTTTCACTGTCCCGGTTACCTCTTTGCTAACATTCTCTTCAGAGCCGCAGTGAAACCAGGAACCACGTGGAGAAGGCACCCACACTGAAAGTGCCTGGAGGGAACATTGGGGCTTCTTCTCAGTGTCTCTGACATAGGGTTTCACTGTCCCGGGAAACTCTCTGCTAACACCCTGCAGAGCGCTGTGCCCAATGTACAGAAACGTCTTGCGGTATCTCCTACAGGGAAAGTGCCAGGAGGGAATTGTGGAGCTTGTTCTCAGTGTCTCTGAGAATTGCTCTGATTATCTGTGTGACCTCTTTGCTAAGACTCTCCAGAGAGACGTCCTCAAAACAAACACACATCTTGACATATCTCCCACATTGATCGCAGTGTCTCCAGAAACGGCATTCAAGGAGCCAGGACCTTTTCTCCCTACACTGTCCATTGAGTTGTCCTCAAAACCAATATACATCCTGCTAGATCTCCCACATGGAAAGTGCCAGGAGGGAGAAGTGGGGATTATGTTTAGACTTTCTCGGAACTGCTTCAAATCAACTAGATATCTTTGTGCTGTAAATCTCCCAACAGCCAAACGCAAAAGCAGCAAACATCTCGCTGTATGTCCCACATCCAAAGTGCCAAGAGAGAGCTTGCTCTCCCTGTCTTTGAGTACTGTTTTCACTGTCCCGGTTACCTCTTTGCTAACATTCTCTTCAGAGCCGCAGTGAAACCAGGAACCACGTGGAGAAGGCACCCACACTGAAAGTGCCTGGAGGGAACATTGGGGCTTCTTCTCAGTGTCTCTGACATAGGGTTTCACTGTCCCGGGAAAGTCTCTGCTAACACCGTGCAGAGCGCTGTGCCCAATGTACAGAAACGTCTTGCGGTATCTCCTACAGGGAAAGTGCCAGGAGGGAATTGTGGAGCTTGTTCTCAGTGTCTCTGAGAATTGCTCTGATTATCTGTGTGACCTCTTTGCTAAGACTCTCCAGAGAGACGTCCTCAAAACAAACACACATCTTGACATATCTCCCACATTGATCGCAGTGTCTCCAGAAACGGCATTCAAGGAGCCAGGACCTTTTCTCCCTACACTGTCCATTGAGTTGTCCTCAAAACCAATATACATCCTGCTAGATCTCCCACATGGAAAGTGCCAGGAGGGAGAAGTGGGGATTATGTTTAGACTTTCTCAGAACTGCTTCAAATCAACTAGATATCTTTGTGCTGTAAATCTCCCAACAGCCAAACGCAAAAGCAGCAAACATCTCGCTGTATGTCCCACATCGGAAGTGCTAAGAGAGAGCTTGCTCTCCCTGTCTTTGAGTACTGTTTTCACTGTCCCGGTTACCTCTTTGCTAACATTCTCTTCAGAGCCGCAGTGAAACCAGGAACCACGTGGAGAAGGCACCCACACTGAAAGTGCCTGGAGGGAACATTGGGGCTTCTTCTCAGTGTCTCTGACATAGGGTTTCACTGTCCCGGGAAAGTCTCTGCTAACACCCTGCAGAGCGCTGTGCCCAATGTACAGAAACGTCTTGCGGTATCTCCTACAGGGAAAGTGCCAGGAGGGAATTGTGGAGCTTGTTCTCAGTGTCTCTGAGAATTGCTCTGATTATCTGTGTGACCTCTTTGCTAAGACTCTCCAGAGAGACGTCCTCAAAACAAACACACATCTTGACATATCTCCCACATTGATCGCAGTGTCTCCAGAAACGGCATTCAAGGAGCCAGGACCTTTTCTCCCTACACTGTCCATTGAGTTGTCCTCAAAACCAATATACATCCTGCTAGATCTCCCACATGGAAAGTGCCAGGAGGGAGAAGTGGGGATTATGTTTAGACTTTCTCGGAACTGCTTCAAATCAACTAGATATCTTTGTGCTGTAAATCTCCCAACAGCCAAACGCAAAAGCAGCAAACATCTCGCTGTATGTCCCACATCGGAAGTGCCAAGAGAGAGCTTGCTCTCCCTGTCTTTGAGTACTGTTTTCACTGTCCCGGTTACCTCTTTGCTAACATTCTCTTCAGAGCCGCAGTGAAACCAGGAACCACGTGGAGAAGGCACCCACACTGAAAGTGCCTGGAGGGAACATTGGGGCTTCTTCTCACTGTCTCTGACATAGGGTTTCACTGTCCCGGGAAAGTCTCTGCTAACACCCTGCAGAGCGCTGTGCCCAATGTACAGAAACGTCTTGCGGTATCTCCTACAGGGAAAGTGCCAGGAGGGAATTGTGGAGCTTGTTCTCAGTGTCTCTGAGAATTGCTCTGATTATCTGTGTGACCTCTTTGCTAAGACTCTCCAGAGAGACGTCCTCAAAACAAACACACATCTTGACATATCTCCCACATTGATCGCAGTGTCTCCAGAAACGGCATTGAAGGAGCCAGGACCTTTTCTCCCTACACTGTCCATTGAGTTGTCCTCAAAACCAATATACATCCTGCTAGATCTCCCACATGGAAAGTGCCAGGAGGGAGAAGTGGGGATTATGTTTAGACTTTCTCGGAACTGCTTCAAATCAACTAGATATCTTTGTGCTGTAAATCTCCCAACAGCCAAACGCAAAAGCAGCAAACATCTCGCTGTATGTCCCACATCGGAAGTGCTAAGAGAGAGCTTGCTCTCCCTGTCTTTGAGTACTGTTTTCACTGTCCCGGTTACCTCTTTGCTAACATTCTCTTCAGAGCCGCAGTGAAACCAGGAACCACGTGGAGAAGGCACCCACACTGAAAGTGCCTGGAGGGAACATTGGGGCTTCTTCTCAGTGTCTCTGACATAGGGTTTCACTGTCCCGGGAAAGTCTCTGCTAACACCGTGCAGAGCGCTGTGCCCAATGTACAGAAACGTCTTGCGGTATCTCCTACAGGGAAAGTGCCAGGAGGGAATTGTGGAGCTTGTTCTCAGTGTCTCTGAGAATTGCTCTGATTATCTGTGTGACCTCTTTGCTAAGACTCTCCAGAGAGCCGTCCTCAAAACAAACACACATCTTGACATATCTCCCACATTGATCGCAGTGTCTCCAGAAACGGCATTCAAGGAGCCAGGACCTTTTCTCCCTACACTGTCCATTGAGTTGTCCTCAAAACCAATATACATCCTGCTAGATCTCCCACATGGAAAGTGCCAGGAGGGAGAAGTGGGGATTATGTTTAGACTTTCTCGGAACTGCTTCAAATCAACTAGATATCTTTGTGCTGTAAATCTCCCAACAGCCAAACGCAAAAGCAGCAAACATCTCGCTGTATGTCCCACATCGGAAGTGCTAAGAGAGAGCTTGCTCTCCCTGTCTTTGAGTACTGTTTTCACTGTCCCGGTTACCTCTTTGCTAACATTCTCTTCAGAGCCGCAGTGAAACCAGGAACCACGTGGAGAAGGCACCCACACTGAAAGTGCCTGGAGGGAACATTGGGGCTTCTTCTCAGTGTCTCTGACATAGGGTTTCACTGTCCCGGGAAACTCTCTGCTAACACCCTGCAGAGCGCTGTGCCCAATGTACAGAAACGTCTTGCGGTATCTCCTACAGGGAAAGTGCCAGGAGGGAATTGTGGAGCTTGTTCTCAGTGTCTCTGAGAATTGCTCTGATTATCTGTGTGACCTCTTTGCTAAGACTCTCCAGAGAGACGTCCTCAAAACAAACACACATCTTGACATATCTCCCACATTGATCGCAGTGTCTCCAGAAACGGCATTCAAGGAGCCAGGACCTTTTCTCCCTACACTGTCCATTGAGTTGTCCTCAAAACCAATATACATCCTGCTAGATCTCCCACATGGAAAGTGCCAGGAGGGAGAAGTGGGGATTATGTTTAGACTTTCTCGGAACTGCTTCAAATCAACTAGATATCTTTGTGCTGTAAATCTCCCAACAGCCAAACGCAAAAGCAGCAAACATCTCGCTGTATGTCCCACATCCAAAGTGCCAAGAGAGAGCTTGCTCTCCCTGTCTTTGAGTACTGTTTTCACTGTCCCGGTTACCTCTTTGCTAACATTCTCTTCAGAGCCGCAGTGAAACCAGGAACCACGTGGAGAAGGCACCCACACTGAAAGTGCCTGGAGGGAACATTGGGGCTTCTTCTCAGTGTCTCTGACATAGGGTTTCACTGTCCCGGGAAAGTCTCTGCTAACACCGTGCAGAGCGCTGTGCCCAATGTACAGAAACGTCTTGCGGTATCTCCTACAGGGAAAGTGCCAGGAGGGAATTGTGGAGCTTGTTCTCAGTGTCTCTGAGAATTGCTCTGATTATCTGTGTGACCTCTTTGCTAAGACTCTCCAGAGAGCCGTCCTCAAAACAAACACACATCTTGACATATCTCCCACATTGATCGCAGTGTCTCCAGAAACGGCATTCAAGGAGCCAGGACCTTTTCTCCCTACACTGTCCATTGAGTTGTCCTCAAAACCAATATACATCCTGCTAGATCTCCCACATGGAAAGTGCCAGGAGGGAGAAGTGGGGATTATGTTTAGACTTTCTCGGAACTGCTTCAAATCAACTAGATATCTTTGTGCTGTAAATCTCCCAACAGCCAAACGCAAAAGCAGCAAACATCTCGCTGTATGTCCCACATCGGAAGTGCTAAGAGAGAGCTTGCTCTCCCTGTCTTTGAGTACTGTTTTCACTGTCCCGGTTACCTCTTTGCTAACATTCTCTTCAGAGCCGCAGTGAAACCAGGAACCACGTGGAGAAGGCACCCACACTGAAAGTGCCTGGAGGGAACATTGGGGCTTCTTCTCAGTGTCTCTGACATAGGGTTTCACTGTCCCGGGAAACTCTCTGCTAACACCCTGCAGAGCGCTGTGCCCAATGTACAGAAACGTCTTGCGGTATCTCCTACAGGGAAAGTGCCAGGAGGGAATTGTCGAGCTTGTTCTCAGTGTCTCTGAGAATTGCTCTGATTATCTGTGTGACCTCTTTGCTAAGACTCTCCAGAGAGACGTCCTCAAAACAAACACACATCTTGACATATCTCCCACATTGATCGCAGTGTCTCCAGAAACGGCATTCAAGGAGCCAGGACCTT
Source organism: Chroicocephalus ridibundus (assembly GCF_963924245.1). Taxonomy (NCBI): domain Eukaryota; kingdom Metazoa; phylum Chordata; class Aves; order Charadriiformes; family Laridae; genus Chroicocephalus; species Chroicocephalus ridibundus. Next base: position 433,675 of record NW_026961507.1, read on the forward strand.
TTCTCCCTACACTGTCCATTGAGTTGTCCTCAAAACCAATATACATCCTGCTAGATCTCCCACATGGAAAGTGCCAGGAGGGAGAAGTGGGGATTATGTTTAGACTTTCTCAGAACTGCTTCAAATCAACTAGATATCTTTGTGCTGTAAATCTCCCAACAGCCAAACGCAAAAGCAGCAAACATCTCGCTGTATGTCCCACATCGGAAGTGCTAAGAGAGAGCTTGCTCTCCCTGTCTTTGAGTACTGTTTTCACTGTCCCGGTTACCTCTTTGCTAACATTCTCTTCAGAGCCGCAGTGAAACCAGGAACCACGTGGAGAAGGCACCCACACTGAAAGTGCCTGGAGGGAACATTGGGGCTTCTTCTCAGTGTCTCTGACATAGGGTTTCACTGTCCCGGGAAAGTCTCTGCTAACACCCTGCAGAGCGCTGTGCCCAATGTACAGAAACGTCTTGCGGTATCTCCTACAGGGAAAGTGCCAGGAGGGAATTGTGGAGCTTGTTCTCAGTGTCTCTGAGAATTGCTCTGATTATCTGTGTGACCTCTTTGCTAAGACTCTCCAGAGAGACGTCCTCAAAACAAACACACATCTTGACATATCTCCCACATTGATCGCAGTGTCTCCAGAAACGGCATTCAAGGAGCCAGGACCTTTTCTCCCTACACTGTCCATTGAGTTGTCCTCAAAACCAATATACATCCTGCTAGATCTCCCACATGGAAAGTGCCAGGAGGGAGAAGTGGGGATTATGTTTAGACTTTCTCGGAACTGCTTCAAATCAACTAGATATCTTTGTGCTGTAAATCTCCCAACAGCCAAACGCAAAAGCAGCAAACATCTCGCTGTATGTCCCACATCGGAAGTGCCAAGAGAGAGCTTGCTCTCCCTGTCTTTGAGTACTGTTTTCACTGTCCCGGTTACCTCTTTGCTAACATTCTCTTCAGAGCCGCAGTGAAACCAGGAACCACGTGGAGAAGGCACCCACACTGAAAGTGCCTGGAGGGAACATTGGGGCTTCTTCTCAGTGTCTCTGACATAGGGTTTCACTGTCCCGGGAAAGTCTCTGCTAACACCGTGCAGAGCGCTGTGCCCAATGTACAGAAACGTCTTGCGGTATCTCCTACAGGGAAAGTGCCAGGAGGGAATTGTGGAGCTTGTTCTCAGTGTCTCTGAGAATTGCTCTGATTATCTGTGTGACCTCTTTGCTAAGACTCTCCAGAGAGCCGTCCTCAAAACAAACACACATCTTGACATATCTCCCACATTGATCGCAGTGTCTCCAGAAACGGCATTCAAGGAGCCAGGACCTTTTCTCCCTACACTGTCCATTGAGTTGTCCTCAAAACCAATATACATCCTGCTAGATCTCCCACATGGAAAGTGCCAGGAGGGAGAAGTGGGGATTATGTTTAGACTTTCTCGGAACTGCTTCAAATCAACTAGATATCTTTGTGCTGTAAATCTCCCAACAGCCAAACGCAAAAGCAGCAAACATCTCGCTGTATGTCCCACATCGGAAGTGCTAAGAGAGAGCTTGCTCTCCCTGTCTTTGAGTACTGTTTTCACTGTCCCGGTTACCTCTTTGCTAACATTCTCTTCAGAGCCGCAGTGAAACCAGGAACCACGTGGAGAAGGCACCCACACTGAAAGTGCCTGGAGGGAACATTGGGGCTTCTTCTCAGTGTCTCTGACATAGGGTTTCACTGTCCCGGGAAACTCTCTGCTAACACCCTGCAGAGCGCTGTGCCCAATGTACAGAAACGTCTTGCGGTATCTCCTACAGGGAAAGTGCCAGGAGGGAATTGTGGAGCTTGTTCTCAGTGTCTCTGAGAATTGCTCTGATTATCTGTGTGACCTCTTTGCTAAGACTCTCCAGAGAGACGTCCTCAAAACAAACACACATCTTGACATATCTCCCACATTGATCGCAGTGTCTCCAGAAACGGCATTCAAGGAGCCAGGACCTTTTCTCCCTACACTGTCCATTGAGTTGTCCTCAAAACCAATATACATCCTGCTAGATCTCCCACATGGAAAGTGCCAGGAGGGAGAAGTGGGGATTATGTTTAGACTTTCTCAGAACTGCTTCAAATCAACTAGATATCTTTGTGCTGTAAATCTCCCAACAGCCAAACGCAAAAGCAGCAAACATCTCGCTGTATGTCCCACATCGGAAGTGCTAAGAGAGAGCTTGCTCTCCCTGTCTTTGAGTACTGTTTTCACTGTCCCGGTTACCTCTTTGCTAACATTCTCTTCAGAGCCGCAGTGAAACCAGGAACCACGTGGAGAAGGCACCCACACTGAAAGTGCCTGGAGGGAACATTGGGGCTTCTTCTCAGTGTCTCTGACATAGGGTTTCACTGTCCCGGGAAACTCTCTGCTAACACCCTGCAGAGCGCTGTGCCCAATGTACAGAAACGTCTTGCGGTATCTCCTACAGGGAAAGTGCCAGGAGGGAATTGTGGAGCTTGTTCTCAGTGTCTCTGAGAATTGCTCTGATTATCTGTGTGACCTCTTTGCTAAGACTCTCCAGAGAGACGTCCTCAAAACAAACACACATCTTGACATATCTCCCACATTGATCGCAGTGTCTCCAGAAACGGCATTCAAGGAGCCAGGACCTTTTCTCCCTACACTGTCCATTGAGTTGTCCTCAAAACCAATATACATCCTGCTATATGTCCCACATGGAAAGTGCCAGGAGGGAGAAGTGGGGATTATGTTTAGACTTTCTCGGAACTGCTTCAAATCAACTAGATATCTTTGTGCTGTAAATCTCCCAACAGCCAAACGCAAAAGCAGCAAACATCTCGCTGTATGTCCCACATCCAAAGTGCCAAGAGAGAGCTTGCTCTCCCTGTCTTTGAGTACTGTTTTCACTGTCCCGGTTACCTCTTTGCTAACATTCTCTTCAGAGCCGCAGTGAAACCAGGAACCACGTGGAGAAGGCACCCACACTGAAAGTGCCTGGAGGGAACATTGGGGCTTCTTCTCAGTGTCTCTGACATAGGGTTTCACTGTCCCGGGAAAGTCTCTGCTAACACCCTGCAGAGCGCTGTGCCCAATGTACAGAAACGTCTTGCGGTATCTCCTACAGGGAAAGTGCCAGGAGGGAATTGTGGAGCTTGTTCTCAGTGTCTCTGAGAATTGCTCTGATTATCTGTGTGACCTCTTTGCTAAGACTCTCCAGAGAGACGTCCTCAAAACAAACACACATCTTGACATATCTCCCACATTGATCGCAGTGTCTCCAGAAACGGCATTGAAGGAGCCAGGACCTTTTCTCCCTACACTGTCCATTGAGTTGTCCTCAAAACCAATATACATCCTGCTAGATCTCCCACATGGAAAGTGCCAGGAGGGAGAAGTGGGGATTATGTTTAGACTTTCTCGGAACTGCTTCAAATCAACTAGATATCTTTGTGCTGTAAATCTCCCAACAGCCAAACGCAAAAGCAGCAAACATCTCGCTGTATGTCCCACATCGGAAGTGCTAAGAGAGAGCTTGCTCTCCCTGTCTTTGAGTACTGTTTTCACTGTCCCGGTTACCTCTTTGCTAACATTCTCTTCAGAGCCGCAGTGAAACCAGGAACCACGTGGAGAAGGCACCCACACTGAAAGTGCCTGGAGGGAACATTGGGGCTTCTTCTCAGTGTCTCTGACATAGGGTTTCACTGTCCCGGGAAAGTCTCTGCTAACACCGTGCAGAGCGCTGTGCCCAATGTACAGAAACGTCTTGCGGTATCTCCTACAGGGAAAGTGCCAGGAGGGAATTGTGGAGCTTGTTCTCAGTGTCTCTGAGAATTGCTCTGATTATCTGTGTGACCTCTTTGCTAAGACTCTCCAGAGAGCCGTCCTCAAAACAAACACACATCTTGACATATCTCCCACATTGATCGCAGTGTCTCCAGAAACGGCATTCAAGGAGCCAGGACCTTTTCTCCCTACACTGTCCATTGAGTTGTCCTCAAAACCAATATACATCCTGCTAGATCTCCCACATGGAAAGTGCCAGGAGGGAGAAGTGGGGATTATGTTTAGACTTTCTCGGAACTGCTTCAAATCAACTAGATATCTTTGTGCTGTAAATCTCCCAACAGCCAAACGCAAAAGCAGCAAACATCTCGCTGTATGTCCCACATCCAAAGTGCTAAGAGAGAGCTTGCTCTCCCTGTCTTTGAGTACTGTTTTCACTGTCCCGGTTACCTCTTTGCTAACATTCTCTTCAGAGCCGCAGTGAAACCAGGAACCACGTGGAGAAGGCACCCACACTGAAAGTGCCTGGAGGGAACATTGGGGCTTCTTCTCAGTGTCTCTGACATAGGGTTTCACTGTCCCGGGAAACTCTCTGCTAACACCCTGCAGAGCGCTGTGCCCAATGTACAGAAACGTCTTGCGGTATCTCCTACAGGGAAAGTGCCAGGAGGGAATTGTGGAGCTTGTTCTCAGTGTCTCTGAGAATTGCTCTGATTATCTGTGTGACCTCTTTGCTAAGACTCTCCAGAGAGACGTCCTCAAAACAAACACACATCTTGACATATCTCCCACATTGATCGCAGTGTCTCCAGAAACGGCATTCAAGGAGCCAGGACCTTTTCTCCCTACACTGTCCATTGAGTTGTCCTCAAAACCAATATACATCCTGCTAGATCTCCCACATGGAAAGTGCCAGGAGGGAGAAGTGGGGATTATGTTTAGACTTTCTCGGAACTGCTTCAAATCAACTAGATATCTTTGTGCTGTAAATCTCCCAACAGCCAAACGCAAAAGCAGCAAACATCTCGCTGTATGTCCCACATCGGAAGTGCTAAGAGAGAGCTTGCTCTCCCTGTCTTTGAGTACTGTTTTCACTGTCCCGGTTACCTCTTTGCTAACATTCTCTTCAGAGCCGCAGTGAAACCAGGAACCACGTGGAGAAGGCACCCACACTGAAAGTGCCTGGAGGGAACATTGGGGCTTCTTCTCAGTGTCTCTGACATAGGGTTTCACTGTCCCGGGAAAGTCTCTGCTAACACCCTGCAGAGCGCTGTGCCCAATGTACAGAAACGTCTTGCGGTATCTCCTACAGGGAAAGTGCCAGGAGGGAATTGTGGAGCTTGTTCTCAGTGTCTCTGAGAATTGCTCTGATTATCTGTGTGACCTCTTTGCTAAGACTCTCCAGAGAGACGTCCTCAAAACAAACACACATCTTGACATATCTCCCACATTGATCGCAGTGTCTCCAGAAACGGCATTGAAGGAGCCAGGACCTTTTCTCCCTACACTGTCCATTGAGTTGTCCTCAAAACCAATATACATCCTGCTAGATCTCCCACATGGAAAGTGCCAGGAGGGAGAAGTGGGGATTATGTTTAGACTTTCTCGGAACTGCTTCAAATCAACTAGATATCTTTGTGCTGTAAATCTCCCAACAGCCAAACGCAAAAGCAGCAAACATCTCGCTGTATGTCCCACATCGGAAGTGCTAAGAGAGAGCTTGCTCTCCCTGTCTTTGAGTACTGTTTTCACTGTCCCGGTTACCTCTTTGCTAACATTCTCTTCAGAGCCGCAGTGAAACCAGGAACCACGTGGAGAAGGCACCCACACTGAAAGTGCCTGGAGGGAACACTGGGGCTTCTTCTCAGTGTCTCTGACATAGGGTTTCACTGTCCCGGGAAAGTCTCTGCTAACACCGTGCAGAGCGCTGTGCCCAATGTACAGAAACGTCTTGCGGTATCTCCTACAGGGAAAGTGCCAGGAGGGAATTGTGGAGCTTGTTCTCAGTGTCTCTGAGAATTGCTCTGATTATCTGTGTGACCTCTTTGCTAAGACTCTCCAGAGAGACGTCCTCAAAACAAACACACATCTTGACATATCTCCCACATTGATCGCAGTGTCTCCAGAAACGGCATTCAAGGAGCCAGGACCTTTTCTCCCTACACTGTCCATTGAGTTGTCCTCAAAACCAATATACATCCTGCTAGATCTCCCACATGGAAAGTGCCAGGAGGGAGAAGTGGGGATTATGTTTAGACTTTCTCGGAACTGCTTCAAATCAACTAGATATCTTTGTGCTGTAAATCTCCCAACAGCCAAACGCAAAAGCAGCAAACATCTCGCTGTATGTCCCACATCGGAAGTGCTAAGAGAGAGCTTGCTCTCCCTGTCTTTGAGTACTGTTTTCACTGTCCCGGTTACCTCTTTGCTAACATTCTCTTCAGAGCCGCAGTGAAACCAGGAACCACGTGGAGAAGGCACCCACACTGAAAGTGCCTGGAGGGAACATTGGGGCTTCTTCTCAGTGTCTCTGACATAGGGTTTCACTGTCCCGGGAAACTCTCTGCTAACACCCTGCAGAGCGCTGTGCCCAATGTACAGAAACGTCTTGCGGTATCTCCTACAGGGAAAGTGCCAGGAGGGAATTGTGGAGCTTGTTCTCAGTGTCTCTGAGAATTGCTCTGATTATCTGTGTGACCTCTTTGCTAAGACTCTCCAGAGAGACGTCCTCAAAACAAACACACATCTTGACATATCTCCCACATTGATCGCAGTGTCTCCAGAAACGGCATTCAAGGAGCCAGGACCTTTTCTCCCTACACTGTCCATTGAGTTGTCCTCAAAACCAATATACATCCTGCTAGATCTCCCACATGGAAAGTGCCAGGAGGGAGAAGTGGGGATTATGTTTAGACTTTCTCGGAACTGCTTCAAATCAACTAGATATCTTTGTGCTGTAAATCTCCCAACAGCCAAACGCAAAAGCAGCAAACATCTCGCTGTATGTCCCACATCGGAAGTGCTAAGAGAGAGCTTGCTCTCCCTGTCTTTGAGTACTGTTTTCACTGTCCCGGTTACCTCTTTGCTAACATTCTCTTCAGAGCCGCAGTGAAACCAGGAACCACGTGGAGAAGGCACCCACACTGAAAGTGCCTGGAGGGAACATTGGGGCTTCTTCTCAGTGTCTCTGACATAGGGTTTCACTGTCCCGGGAAAGTCTCTGCTAACACCGTGCAGAGCGCTGTGCCCAATGTACAGAAACGTCTTGCGGTATCTCCTACAGGGAAAGTGCCAGGAGGGAATTGTCGAGCTTGTTCTCAGTGTCTCTGAGAATTGCTCTGATTATCTGTGTGACCTCTTTGCTAAGACTCTCCAGAGAGCCGTCCTCAAAACAAACACACATCTTGACATATCTCCCACATTGATCGCAGTGTCTCCAGAAACGGCATTCAAGGAGCCAGGACCTTTTCTCCCTACACTGTCCATTGAGTTGTCCTCAAAACCAATATACATCCTGCTAGATCTCCCACATGGAAAGTGCCAGGAGGGAGAAGTGGGGATTATGTTTAGACTTTCTCGGAACTGCTTCAAATCAACTAGATATCTTTGTGCTGTAAATCTCCCAACAGCCAAACGCAAAAGCAGCAAACATCTCGCTGTATGTCCCACATCCAAAGTGCTAAGAGAGAGCTTGCTCTCCCTGTCTTTGAGTACTGTTTTCACTGTCCCGGTTACCTCTTTGCTAACATTCTCTTCAGAGCCGCAGTGAAACCAGGAACCACGTGGAGAAGGCACCCACACTGAAAGTGCCTGGAGGGAACATTGGGGCTTCTTCTCAGTGTCTCTGACATAGGGTTTCACTGTCCCGGGAAAGTCTCTGCTAACACCGTGCAGAGCGCTGTGCCCAATGTACAGAAACGTCTTGCGGTATCTCCTACAGGGAAAGTGCCAGGAGGGAATTGTCGAGCTTGTTCTCAGTGTCTCTGAGAATTGCTCTGATTATCTGTGTGACCTCTTTGCTAAGACTCTCCAGAGAGACGTCCTCAAAACAAACACACATCTTGACATATCTCCCACATTGATCGCAGTGTCTCCAGAAACGGCATTCAAGGAGCCAGGACCTTTTCTCCCTACACTGTCCATTGAGTTGTCCTCAAAACCAATATACATCCTGCTAGATCTCCCACATGGAAAGTGCCAGGAGGGAGAAGTGGGGATTATGTTTAGACTTTCTCGGAACTGCTTCAAATCAACTAGATATCTTTGTGCTGTAAATCTCCCAACAGCCAAACGCAAAAGCAGCAAACATCTCGCTGTATGTCCCACATCGGAAGTGCTAAGAGAGAGCTTGCTCTCCCTGTCTTTGAGTACTGTTTTCACTGTCCCGGTTACCTCTTTGCTAACATTCTCTTCAGAGCCGCAGTGAAACCAGGAACCACGTGGAGAAGGCACCCACACTGAAAGTGCCTGGAGGGAACATTGGGGCTTCTTCTCAGTGTCTCTGACATAGGGTTTCACTGTCCCGGGAAAGTCTCTGCTAACACCGTGCAGAGCGCTGTGCCCAATGTACAGAAACGTCTTGCGGTATCTCCTACAGGGAAAGTGCCAGGAGGGAATTGTGGAGCTTGTTCTCAGTGTCTCTGAGAATTGCTCTGATTATCTGTGTGACCTCTTTGCTAAGACTCTCCAGAGAGACGTCCTCAAAACAAACACACATCTTGACATATCTCCCACATTGATCGCAGTGTCTCCAGAAACGGCATTCAAGGAGCCAGGACCTTTTCTCCCTACACTGTCCATTGAGTTGTCCTCAAAACCAATATACATCCTGCTAGATCTCCCACATGGAAAGTGCCAGGAGGGAGAAGTGGGGATTATGTTTAGACTTTCTCGGAACTGCTTCAAATCAACTAGATATCTTTGTGCTGTAAATCTCCCAACAGCCAAACGCAAAAGCAGAAAACATCTCGCTGTATGTCCCACATCCAAAGTGCCAAGAGAGAGCTTGCTCTCCCTGTCTTTGAGTACTGTTTTCACTGTCCCGGTTACCTCTTTGCTAACATTCTCTTCAGAGCCGCAGTGAAACCAGGAACCACGTGGAGAAGGCACCCACACTGAAAGTGCCTGGAGGGAACATTGGGGCTTCTTCTCAGTGTCTCTGACATAGGGTTTCACTGTCCCGGGAAAGTCTCTGCTAACACCGTGCAGAGCGCTGTGCCCAATGTACAGAAACGTCTTGCGGTATCTCCTACAGGGAAAGTGCCAGGAGGGAATTGTCGAGCTTGTTCTCAGTGTCTCTGAGAATTGCTCTGATTATCTGTGTGACCTCTTTGCTAAGACTCTCCAGAGAGACGTCCTCAAAACAAACACACATCTTGACATATCTCCCACATTGATCGCAGTGTCTCCAGAAACGGCATTCAAGGAGCCAGGACCTTTTCTCCCTACACTGTCCATTGAGTTGTCCTCAAAACCAATATACATCCTGCTAGATCTCCCACATGGAAAGTGCCAGGAGGGAGAAGTGGGGATTATGTTTAGACTTTCTCGGAACTGCTTCAAATCAACTAGATATCTTTGTGCTGTAAATCTCCCAACAGCCAAACGCAAAAGCAGAAAACATCTCGCTGTATGTCCCACATCCAAAGTGCCAAGAGAGAGCTTGCTCTCCCTGTCTTTGAGTACTGTTTTCACTGTCCCGGTTACCTCTTTGCTAACATTCTCTTCAGAGCCGCAGTGAAACCAGGAACCACGTGGAGAAGGCACCCACACTGAAAGTGCCTGGAGGGAACATTGGGGCTTCTTCTCAGTGTCTCTGACATAGGGTTTCACTGTCCCGGGAAAGTCTCTGCTAACACCGTGCAGAGCGCTGTGCCCAATGTACAGAAACGTCTTGCGGTATCTCCTACAGGGAAAGTGCCAGGAGGGAATTGTCGAGCTTGTTCTCAGTGTCTCTGAGAATTGCTCTGATTATCTGTGTGACCTCTTTGCTAAGACTCTCCAGAGAGACGTCCTCAAAACAAACACACATCTTGACATATCTCCCACATTGATCGCAGTGTCTCCAGAAACGGCATTCAAGGAGCCAGGACCTTTTCTCCCTACACTGTCCATTGAGTTGTCCTCAAAACCAATATACATCCTGCTATATGTCCCACATGGAAAGTGCCAGGAGGGAGAAGTGGGGATTATGTTTAGACTTTCTCGGAACTGCTTCAAATCAACTAGATATCTTTGTGCTGTAAATCTCCCAACAGCCAAACGCAAAAGCAGAAAACATCTCGCTGTATGTCCCACATCGGAAGTGCTAAGAGAGAGCTTGCTCTCCCTGTCTTTGAGTACTGTTTTCACTGTCCCGGTTACCTCTTTGCTAACATTCTCTTCAGAGCCGCAGTGAAACCAGGAACCACGTGGAGAAGGCACCCACACTGAAAGTGCCTGGAGGGAACATTGGGGCTTCTTCTCAGTGTCTCTGACATAGGGTTTCACTGTCCCGGGAAAGTCTCTGCTAACACCCTGCAGAGCGCTGTGCCCAATGTACAGAAACGTCTTGCGGTATCTCCTACAGGGAAAGTGCCAGGAGGGAATTGTCGAGCTTGTTCTCAGTGTCTCTGAGAATTGCTCTGATTATCTGTGTGACCTCTTTGCTAAGACTCTCCAGAGAGCCGTCCTCAAAACAAACACACATCTTGACATATCTCCCACATTGATCGCAGTGTCTCCAGAAACGGCATTCAAGGAGCCAGGACCTTTTCTCCCTACACTGTCCATTGAGTTGTCCTCAAAACCAATATACATCCTGCTAGATCTCCCACATGGAAAGTGCCAGGAGGGAGAAGTGGGGATTATGTTTAGACTTTCTCGGAACTGCTTCAAATCAACTAGATATCTTTGTGCTGTAAATCTCCCAACAGCCAAACGCAAAAGCAGAAAACATCTCGCTGTATGTCCCACATCCAAAGTGCCAAGAGAGAGCTTGCTCTCCCTGTCTTTGAGTACTGTTTTCACTGTCCCGGTTACCTCTTTGCTAACATTCTCTTCAGAGCCGCAGTGAAACCAGGAACCACGTGGAGAAGGCACCCACACTGAAAGTGCCTGGAGGGAACATTGGGGCTTCTTCTCAGTGTCTCTGACATAGGGTTTCACTGTCCCGGGAAAGTCTCTGCTAACACCGTGCAGAGCGCTGTGCCCAATGTACAGAAACGTCTTGCGGTATCTCCTACAGGGAAAGTGCCAGGAGGGAATTGTGGAGCTTGTTCTCAGTGTCTCTGAGAATTGCTCTGATTATCTGTGTGACCTCTTTGCTAAGACTCTCCAGAGAGACGTCCTCAAAACAAACACACATCTTGACATATCTCCCACATTGATCGCAGTGTCTCCAGAAACGGCATTGAAGGAGCCAGGACCTTTTCTCCCTACACTGTCCATTGAGTTGTCCTCAAAACCAATATACATCCTGCTATATGTCCCACATGGAAAGTGCCAGGAGGGAGAAGTGGGGATTATGTTTAGACTTTCTCGGAACTGCTTCAAATCAACTAGATATCTTTGTGCTGTAAATCTCCCAACAGCCAAACGCAAAAGCAGCAAACATCTCGCTGTATGTCCCACATCGGAAGTGCTAAGAGAGAGCTTGCTCTCCCTGTCTTTGAGTACTGTTTTCACTGTCCCGGTTACCTCTTTGCTAACATTCTCTTCAGAGCCGCAGTGAAACCAGGAACCACGTGGAGAAGGCACCCACACTGAAAGTGCCTGGAGGGAACATTGGGGCTTCTTCTCAGTGTCTCTGACATAGGGTTTCACTGTCCCGGGAAAGTCTCTGCTAACACCGTGCAGAGCGCTGTGCCCAATGTACAGAAACGTCTTGCGGTATCTCCTACAGGGAAAGTGCCAGGAGGGAATTGTGGAGCTTGTTCTCAGTGTCTCTGAGAATTGCTCTGATTATCTGTGTGACCTCTTTGCTAAGACTCTCCAGAGAGACGTCCTCAAAACAAACACACATCTTGACATATCTCCCACATTGATCGCAGTGTCTCCAGAAACGGCATTCAAGGAGCCAGGACCTTTTCTCCCTACACTGTCCATTGAGTTGTCCTCAAAACCAATATACATCCTGCTAGATCTCCCACATGGAAAGTGCCAGGAGGGAGAAGTGGGGATTATGTTTAGACTTTCTCGGAACTGCTTCAAATCAACTAGATATCTTTGTGCTGTAAATCTCCCAACAGCCAAACGCAAAAGCAGAAAACATCTCGCTGTATGTCCCACATCCAAAGTGCCAAGAGAGAGCTTGCTCTCCCTGTCTTTGAGTACTGTTTTCACTGTCCCGGTTACCTCTTTGCTAACATTCTCTTCAGAGCCGCAGTGAAACCAGGAACCACGTGGAGAAGGCACCCACACTGAAAGTGCCTGGAGGGAACATTGGGGCTTCTTCTCAGTGTCTCTGACATAGGGTTTCACTGTCCCGGGAAAGTCTCTGCTAACACCGTGCAGAGCGCTGTGCCCAATGTACAGAAACGTCTTGCGGTATCTCCTACAGGGAAAGTGCCAGGAGGGAATTGTCGAGCTTGTTCTCAGTGTCTCTGAGAATTGCTCTGATTATCTGTGTGACCTCTTTGCTAAGACTCTCCAGAGAGCCGTCCTCAAAACAAACACACATCTTGACATATCTCCCACATTGATCGCAGTGTCTCCAGAAACGGCATTCAAGGAGCCAGGACCTTTTCTCCCTACACTGTCCATTGAGTTGTCCTCAAAACCAATATACATCCTGCTATATGTCCCACATGGAAAGTGCCAGGAGGGAGAAGTGGGGATTATGTTTAGACTTTCTCGGAACTGCTTCAAATCAACTAGATATCTTTGTGCTGTAAATCTCCCAACAGCCAAACGCAAAAGCAGAAAACATCTCGCTGTATGTCCCACATCCAAAGTGCCAAGAGAGAGCTTGCTCTCCCTGTCTTTGAGTACTGTTTTCACTGTCCCGGTTACCTCTTTGCTAACATTCTCTTCAGAGCCGCAGTGAAACCAGGAACCACGTGGAGAAGGCACCCACACTGAAAGTGCCTGGAGGGAACATTGGGGCTTCTTCTCAGTGTCTCTGACATAGGGTTTCACTGTCCCGGGAAAGTCTCTGCTAACACCGTGCAGAGCGCTGTGCCCAATGTACAGAAACGTCTTGCGGTATCTCCTACAGGGAAAGTGCCAGGAGGGAATTGTCGAGCTTGTTCTCAGTGTCTCTGAGAATTGCTCTGATTATCTGTGTGACCTCTTTGCTAAGACTCTCCAGAGAGACGTCCTCAAAACAAACACACATCTTGACATATCTCCCACATTGATCGCAGTGTCTCCAGAAACGGCATTCAAGGAGCCAGGACCTTTTCTCCCTACACTGTCCATTGAGTTGTCCTCAAAACCAATATACATCCTGCTAGATCTCCCACATGGAAAGTGCCAGGAGGGAGAAGTGGGGATTATGTTTAGACTTTCTCGGAACTGCTTCAAATCAACTAGATATCTTTGTGCTGTAAATCTCCCAACAGCCAAACGCAAAAGCAGAAAACATCTCGCTGTATGTCCCACATCCAAAGTGCCAAGAGAGAGCTTGCTCTCCCTGTCTTTGAGTACTGTTTTCACTGTCCCGGTTACCTCTTTGCTAACATTCTCTTCAGAGCCGCAGTGAAACCAGGAACCACGTGGAGAAGGCACCCACACTGAAAGTGCCTGGAGGGAACATTGGGGCTTCTTCTCAGTGTCTCTGACATAGGGTTTCACTGTCCCGGGAAAGTCTCTGCTAACACCGTGCAGAGCGCTGTGCCCAATGTACAGAAACGTCTTGCGGTATCTCCTACAGGGAAAGTGCCAGGAGGGAATTGTGGAGCTTGTTCTCAGTGTCTCTGAGAATTGCTCTGATTATCTGTGTGACCTCTTTGCTAAGACTCTCCAGAGAGACGTCCTCAAAACAAACACACATCTTGACATATCTCCCACATTGATCGCAGTGTCTCCAGAAACGGCATTGAAGGAGCCAGGACCTTTTCTCCCTACACTGTCCATTGAGTTGTCCTCAAAACCAATATACATCCTGCTATATGTCCCACATGGAAAGTGCCAGGAGGGAGAAGTGGGGATTATGTTTAGACTTTCTCGGAACTGCTTCAAATCAACTAGATATCTTTGTGCTGTAAATCTCCCAACAGCCAAACGCAAAAGCAGCAAACATCTCGCTGTATGTCCCACATCGGAAGTGCTAAGAGAGAGCTTGCTCTCCCTGTCTTTGAGTACTGTTTTCACTGTCCCGGTTACCTCTTTGCTAACATTCTCTTCAGAGCCGCAGTGAAACCAGGAACCACGTGGAGAAGGCACCCACACTGAAAGTGCCTGGAGGGAACATTGGGGCTTCTTCTCAGTGTCTCTGACATAGGGTTTCACTGTCCCGGGAAAGTCTCTGCTAACACCGTGCAGAGCGCTGTGCCCAATGTACAGAAACGTCTTGCGGTATCTCCTACAGGGAAAGTGCCAGGAGGGAATTGTGGAGCTTGTTCTCAGTGTCTCTGAGAATTGCTCTGATTATCTGTGTGACCTCTTTGCTAAGACTCTCCAGAGAGACGTCCTCAAAACAAACACACATCTTGACATATCTCCCACATTGATCGCAGTGTCTCCAGAAACGGCATTCAAGGAGCCAGGACCTTTTCTCCCTACACTGTCCATTGAGTTGTCCTCAAAACCAATATACATCCTGCTAGATCTCCCACATGGAAAGTGCCAGGAGGGAGAAGTGGGGATTATGTTTAGACTTTCTCGGAACTGCTTCAAATCAACTAGATATCTTTGTGCTGTAAATCTCCCAACAGCCAAACGCAAAAGCAGAAAACATCTCGCTGTATGTCCCACATCCAAAGTGCCAAGAGAGAGCTTGCTCTCCCTGTCTTTGAGTACTGTTTTCACTGTCCCGGTTACCTCTTTGCTAACATTCTCTTCAGAGCCGCAGTGAAACCAGGAACCACGTGGAGAAGGCACCCACACTGAAAGTGCCTGGAGGGAACATTGGGGCTTCTTCTCAGTGTCTCTGACATAGGGTTTCACTGTCCCGGGAAAGTCTCTGCTAACACCGTGCAGAGCGCTGTGCCCAATGTACAGAAACGTCTTGCGGTATCTCCTACAGGGAAAGTGCCAGGAGGGAATTGTGGAGCTTGTTCTCAGTGTCTCTGAGAATTGCTCTGATTATCTGTGTGACCTCTTTGCTAAGACTCTCCAGAGAGCCGTCCTCAAAACAAACACACATCTTGACATATCTCCCACATTGATCGCAGTGTCTCCAGAAACGGCATTCAAGGAGCCAGGACCTTTTCTCCCTACACTGTCCATTGAGTTGTCCTCAAAACCAATATACATCCTGCTATATGTCCCACATGGAAAGTGCCAGGAGGGAGAAGTGGGGATTATGTTTAGACTTTCTCGGAACTGCTTCAAATCAACTAGATATCTTTGTGCTGTAAATCTCCCAACAGCCAAACGCAAAAGCAGCAAACATCTCGCTGTATGTCCCACATCGGAAGTGCTAAGAGAGAGCTTGCTCTCCCTGTCTTTGAGTACTGTTTTCACTGTCCCGGTTACCTCTTTGCTAACATTCTCTTCAGAGCCGCAGTGAAACCAGGAACCACGTGGAGAAGGCACCCACACTGAAAGTGCCTGGAGGGAACATTGGGGCTTCTTCTCAGTGTCTCTGACATAGGGTTTCACTGTCCCGGGAAAGTCTCTGCTAACACCGTGCAGAGCGCTGTGCCCAATGTACAGAAACGTCTTGCGGTATCTCCTACAGGGAAAGTGCCAGGAGGGAATTGTGGAGCTTGTTCTCAGTGTCTCTGAGAATTGCTCTGATTATCTGTGTGACCTCTTTGCTAAGACTCTCCAGAGAGACGTCCTCAAAACAAACACACATCTTGACATATCTCCCACATTGATCGCAGTGTCTCCAGAAACGGCATTCAAGGAGCCAGGACCTTTTCTCCCTACACTGTCCATTGAGTTGTCCTCAAAACCAATATACATCCTGCTAGATCTCCCACATGGAAAGTGCCAGGAGGGAGAAGTGGGGATTATGTTTAGACTTTCTCGGAACTGCTTCAAATCAACTAGATATCTTTGTGCTGTAAATCTCCCAACAGCCAAACGCAAAAGCAGCAAACATCTCGCTGTATGTCCCACATCGGAAGTGCTAAGAGAGAGCTTGCTCTCCCTGTCTTTGAGTACTGTTTTCACTGTCCCGGTTACCTCTTTGCTAACATTCTCTTCAGAGCCGCAGTGAAACCAGGAACCACGTGGAGAAGGCACCCACACTGAAAGTGCCTGGAGGGAACATTGGGGCTTCTTCTCAGTGTCTCTGACATAGGGTTTCACTGTCCCGGGAAAGTCTCTGCTAACACCGTGCAGAGCGCTGTGCCCAATGTACAGAAACGTCTTGCGGTATCTCCTACAGGGAAAGTGCCAGGAGGGAATTGTCGAGCTTGTTCTCAGTGTCTCTGAGAATTGCTCTGATTATCTGTGTGACCTCTTTGCTAAGACTCTCCAGAGAGCCGTCCTCAAAACAAACACACATCTTGACATATCTCCCACATTGATCGCAGTGTCTCCAGAAACGGCATTCAAGGAGCCAGGACCTTTTCTCCCTACACTGTCCATTGAGTTGTCCTCAAAACCAATATACATCCTGCTAGATCTCCCACATGGAAAGTGCCAGGAGGGAGAAGTGGGGATTATGTTTAGACTTTCTCGGAACTGCTTCAAATCAACTAGATATCTTTGTGCTGTAAATCTCCCAACAGCCAAACGCAAAAGCAGCAAACATCTCGCTGTATGTCCCACATCCAAAGTGCTAAGAGAGAGCTTGCTCTCCCTGTCTTTGAGTACTGTTTTCACTGTCCCGGTTACCTCTTTGCTAACATTCTCTTCAGAGCCGCAGTGAAACCAGGAACCACGTGGAGAAGGCACCCACACTGAAAGTGCCTGGAGGGAACATTGGGGCTTCTTCTCAGTGTCTCTGACATAGGGTTTCACTGTCCCGGGAAAGTCTCTGCTAACACCGTGCAGAGCGCTGTGCCCAATGTACAGAAACGTCTTGCGGTATCTCCTACAGGGAAAGTGCCAGGAGGGAATTGTCGAGCTTGTTCTCAGTGTCTCTGAGAATTGCTCTGATTATCTGTGTGACCTCTTTGCTAAGACTCTCCAGAGAGACGTCCTCAAAACAAACACACATCTTGACATATCTCCCACATTGATCGCAGTGTCTCCAGAAACGGCATTCAAGGAGCCAGGACCTTTTCTCCCTACACTGTCCATTGAGTTGTCCTCAAAACCAATATACATCCTGCTAGATCTCCCACATGGAAAGTGCCAGGAGGGAGAAGTGGGGATTATGTTTAGACTTTCTCGGAACTGCTTCAAATCAACTAGATATCTTTGTGCTGTAAATCTCCCAACAGCCAAACGCAAAAGCAGCAAACATCTCGCTGTATGTCCCACATCGGAAGTGCTAAGAGAGAGCTTGCTCTCCCTGTCTTTGAGTACTGTTTTCACTGTCCCGGTTACCTCTTTGCTAACATTCTCTTCAGAGCCGCAGTGAAACCAGGAACCACGTGGAGAAGGCACCCACACTGAAAGTGCCTGGAGGGAACATTGGGGCTTCTTCTCAGTGTCTCTGACATAGGGTTTCACTGTCCCGGGAAAGTCTCTGCTAACACCGTGCAGAGCGCTGTGCCCAATGTACAGAAACGTCTTGCGGTATCTCCTACAGGGAAAGTGCCAGGAGGGAATTGTGGAGCTTGTTCTCAGTGTCTCTGAGAATTGCTCTGATTATCTGTGTGACCTCTTTGCTAAGACTCTCCAGAGAGACGTCCTCAAAACAAACACACATCTTGACATATCTCCCACATTGATCGCAGTGTCTCCAGAAACGGCATTCAAGGAGCCAGGACCTTTTCTCCCTACACTGTCCATTGAGTTGTCCTCAAAACCAATATACATCCTGCTAGATCTCCCACATGGAAAGTGCCAGGAGGGAGAAGTGGGGATTATGTTTAGACTTTCTCGGAACTGCTTCAAATCAACTAGATATCTTTGTGCTGTAAATCTCCCAACAGCCAAACGCAAAAGCAGAAAACATCTCGCTGTATGTCCCACATCCAAAGTGCCAAGAGAGAGCTTGCTCTCCCTGTCTTTGAGTACTGTTTTCACTGTCCCGGTTACCTCTTTGCTAACATTCTCTTCAGAGCCGCAGTGAAACCAGGAACCACGTGGAGAAGGCACCCACACTGAAAGTGCCTGGAGGGAACATTGGGGCTTCTTCTCAGTGTCTCTGACATAGGGTTTCACTGTCCCGGGAAAGTCTCTGCTAACACCGTGCAGAGCGCTGTGCCCAATGTACAGAAACGTCTTGCGGTATCTCCTACAGGGAAAGTGCCAGGAGGGAATTGTCGAGCTTGTTCTCAGTGTCTCTGAGAATTGCTCTGATTATCTGTGTGACCTCTTTGCTAAGACTCTCCAGAGAGACGTCCTCAAAACAAACACACATCTTGACATATCTCCCACATTGATCGCAGTGTCTCCAGAAACGGCATTCAAGGAGCCAGGACCTTTTCTCCCTACACTGTCCATTGAGTTGTCCTCAAAACCAATATACATCCTGCTAGATCTCCCACATGGAAAGTGCCAGGAGGGAGAAGTGGGGATTATGTTTAGACTTTCTCGGAACTGCTTCAAATCAACTAGATATCTTTGTGCTGTAAATCTCCCAACAGCCAAACGCAAAAGCAGAAAACATCTCGCTGTATGTCCCACATCCAAAGTGCCAAGAGAGAGCTTGCTCTCCCTGTCTTTGAGTACTGTTTTCACTGTCCCGGTTACCTCTTTGCTAACATTCTCTTCAGAGCCGCAGTGAAACCAGGAACCACGTGGAGAAGGCACCCACACTGAAAGTGCCTGGAGGGAACATTGGGGCTTCTTCTCAGTGTCTCTGACATAGGGTTTCACTGTCCCGGGAAAGTCTCTGCTAACACCGTGCAGAGCGCTGTGCCCAATGTACAGAAACGTCTTGCGGTATCTCCTACAGGGAAAGTGCCAGGAGGGAATTGTCGAGCTTGTTCTCAGTGTCTCTGAGAATTGCTCTGATTATCTGTGTGACCTCTTTGCTAAGACTCTCCAGAGAGACGTCCTCAAAACAAACACACATCTTGACATATCTCCCACATTGATCGCAGTGTCTCCAGAAACGGCATTCAAGGAGCCAGGACCTTTTCTCCCTACACTGTCCATTGAGTTGTCCTCAAAACCAATATACATCCTGCTATATGTCCCACATGGAAAGTGCCAGGAGGGAGAAGTGGGGATTATGTTTAGACTTTCTCGGAACTGCTTCAAATCAACTAGATATCTTTGTGCTGTAAATCTCCCAACAGCCAAACGCAAAAGCAGAAAACATCTCGCTGTATGTCCCACATCGGAAGTGCTAAGAGAGAGCTTGCTCTCCCTGTCTTTGAGTACTGTTTTCACTGTCCCGGTTACCTCTTTGCTAACATTCTCTTCAGAGCCGCAGTGAAACCAGGAACCACGTGGAGAAGGCACCCACACTGAAAGTGCCTGGAGGGAACATTGGGGCTTCTTCTCAGTGTCTCTGACATAGGGTTTCACTGTCCCGGGAAAGTCTCTGCTAACACCCTGCAGAGCGCTGTGCCCAATGTACAGAAACGTCTTGCGGTATCTCCTACAGGGAAAGTGCCAGGAGGGAATTGTCGAGCTTGTTCTCAGTGTCTCTGAGAATTGCTCTGATTATCTGTGTGACCTCTTTGCTAAGACTCTCCAGAGAGACGTCCTCAAAACAAACACACATCTTGACATATCTCCCACATTGATCGCAGTGTCTCCAGAAACGGCATTCAAGGAGCCAGGACCTTTTCTCCCTACACTGTCCATTGAGTTGTCCTCAAAACCAATATACATCCTGCTAGATCTCCCACATGGAAAGTGCCAGGAGGGAGAAGTGGGGATTATGTTTAGACTTTCTCGGAACTGCTTCAAATCAACTAGATATCTTTGTGCTGTAAATCTCCCAACAGCCAAACGCAAAAGCAGAAAACATCTCGCTGTATGTCCCACATCCAAAGTGCCAAGAGAGAGCTTGCTCTCCCTGTCTTTGAGTACTGTTTTCACTGTCCCGGTTACCTCTTTGCTAACATTCTCTTCAGAGCCGCAGTGAAACCAGGAACCACGTGGAGAAGGCACCCACACTGAAAGTGCCTGGAGGGAACATTGGGGCTTCTTCTCAGTGTCTCTGACATAGGGTTTCACTGTCCCGGGAAAGTCTCTGCTAACACCGTGCAGAGCGCTGTGCCCAATGTACAGAAACGTCTTGCGGTATCTCCTACAGGGAAAGTGCCAGGAGGGAATTGTGGAGCTTGTTCTCAGTGTCTCTGAGAATTGCTCTGATTATCTGTGTGACCTCTTTGCTAAGACTCTCCAGAGAGACGTCCTCAAAACAAACACACATCTTGACATATCTCCCACATTGATCGCAGTGTCTCCAGAAACGGCATTGAAGGAGCCAGGACCTTTTCTCCCTACACTGTCCATTGAGTTGTCCTCAAAACCAATATACATCCTGCTATATGTCCCACATGGAAAGTGCCAGGAGGGAGAAGTGGGGATTATGTTTAGACTTTCTCGGAACTGCTTCAAATCAACTAGATATCTTTGTGCTGTAAATCTCCCAACAGCCAAACGCAAAAGCAGCAAACATCTCGCTGTATGTCCCACATCGGAAGTGCTAAGAGAGAGCTTGCTCTCCCTGTCTTTGAGTACTGTTTTCACTGTCCCGGTTACCTCTTTGCTAACATTCTCTTCAGAGCCGCAGTGAAACCAGGAACCACGTGGAGAAGGCACCCACACTGAAAGTGCCTGGAGGGAACATTGGGGCTTCTTCTCAGTGTCTCTGACATAGGGTTTCACTGTCCCGGGAAAGTCTCTGCTAACACCGTGCAGAGCGCTGTGCCCAATGTACAGAAACGTCTTGCGGTATCTCCTACAGGGAAAGTGCCAGGAGGGAATTGTGGAGCTTGTTCTCAGTGTCTCTGAGAATTGCTCTGATTATCTGTGTGACCTCTTTGCTAAGACTCTCCAGAGAGACGTCCTCAAAACAAACACACATCTTGACATATCTCCCACATTGATCGCAGTGTCTCCAGAAACGGCATTCAAGGAGCCAGGACCTTTTCTCCCTACACTGTCCATTGAGTTGTCCTCAAAACCAATATACATCCTGCTAGATCTCCCACATGGAAAGTGCCAGGAGGGAGAAGTGGGGATTATGTTTAGACTTTCTCGGAACTGCTTCAAATCAACTAGATATCTTTGTGCTGTAAATCTCCCAACAGCCAAACGCAAAAGCAGAAAACATCTCGCTGTATGTCCCACATCCAAAGTGCCAAGAGAGAGCTTGCTCTCCCTGTCTTTGAGTACTGTTTTCACTGTCCCGGTTACCTCTTTGCTAACATTCTCTTCAGAGCCGCAGTGAAACCAGGAACCACGTGGAGAAGGCACCCACACTGAAAGTGCCTGGAGGGAACATTGGGGCTTCTTCTCAGTGTCTCTGACATAGGGTTTCACTGTCCCGGGAAAGTCTCTGCTAACACCGTGCAGAGCGCTGTGCCCAATGTACAGAAACGTCTTGCGGTATCTCCTACAGGGAAAGTGCCAGGAGGGAATTGTCGAGCTTGTTCTCAGTGTCTCTGAGAATTGCTCTGATTATCTGTGTGACCTCTTTGCTAAGACTCTCCAGAGAGCCGTCCTCAAAACAAACACACATCTTGACATATCTCCCACATTGATCGCAGTGTCTCCAGAAACGGCATTCAAGGAGCCAGGACCTTTTCTCCCTACACTGTCCATTGAGTTGTCCTCAAAACCAATATACATCCTGCTATATGTCCCACATGGAAAGTGCCAGGAGGGAGAAGTGGGGATTATGTTTAGACTTTCTCGGAACTGCTTCAAATCAACTAGATATCTTTGTGCTGTAAATCTCCCAACAGCCAAACGCAAAAGCAGAAAACATCTCGCTGTATGTCCCACATCCAAAGTGCCAAGAGAGAGCTTGCTCTCCCTGTCTTTGAGTACTGTTTTCACTGTCCCGGTTACCTCTTTGCTAACATTCTCTTCAGAGCCGCAGTGAAACCAGGAACCACGTGGAGAAGGCACCCACACTGAAAGTGCCTGGAGGGAACATTGGGGCTTCTTCTCAGTGTCTCTGACATAGGGTTTCACTGTCCCGGGAAAGTCTCTGCTAACACCGTGCAGAGCGCTGTGCCCAATGTACAGAAACGTCTTGCGGTATCTCCTACAGGGAAAGTGCCAGGAGGGAATTGTCGAGCTTGTTCTCAGTGTCTCTGAGAATTGCTCTGATTATCTGTGTGACCTCTTTGCTAAGACTCTCCAGAGAGACGTCCTCAAAACAAACACACATCTTGACATATCTCCCACATTGATCGCAGTGTCTCCAGAAACGGCATTCAAGGAGCCAGGACCTTTTCTCCCTACACTGTCCATTGAGTTGTCCTCAAAACCAATATACATCCTGCTAGATCTCCCACATGGAAAGTGCCAGGAGGGAGAAGTGGGGATTATGTTTAGACTTTCTCGGAACTGCTTCAAATCAACTAGATATCTTTGTGCTGTAAATCTCCCAACAGCCAAACGCAAAAGCAGAAAACATCTCGCTGTATGTCCCACATCCAAAGTGCCAAGAGAGAGCTTGCTCTCCCTGTCTTTGAGTACTGTTTTCACTGTCCCGGTTACCTCTTTGCTAACATTCTCTTCAGAGCCGCAGTGAAACCAGGAACCACGTGGAGAAGGCACCCACACTGAAAGTGCCTGGAGGGAACATTGGGGCTTCTTCTCAGTGTCTCTGACATAGGGTTTCACTGTCCCGGGAAAGTCTCTGCTAACACCGTGCAGAGCGCTGTGCCCAATGTACAGAAACGTCTTGCGGTATCTCCTACAGGGAAAGTGCCAGGAGGGAATTGTGGAGCTTGTTCTCAGTGTCTCTGAGAATTGCTCTGATTATCTGTGTGACCTCTTTGCTAAGACTCTCCAGAGAGACGTCCTCAAAACAAACACACATCTTGACATATCTCCCACATTGATCGCAGTGTCTCCAGAAACGGCATTGAAGGAGCCAGGACCTTTTCTCCCTACACTGTCCATTGAGTTGTCCTCAAAACCAATATACATCCTGCTATATGTCCCACATGGAAAGTGCCAGGAGGGAGAAGTGGGGATTATGTTTAGACTTTCTCGGAACTGCTTCAAATCAACTAGATATCTTTGTGCTGTAAATCTCCCAACAGCCAAACGCAAAAGCAGCAAACATCTCGCTGTATGTCCCACATCGGAAGTGCTAAGAGAGAGCTTGCTCTCCCTGTCTTTGAGTACTGTTTTCACTGTCCCGGTTACCTCTTTGCTAACATTCTCTTCAGAGCCGCAGTGAAACCAGGAACCACGTGGAGAAGGCACCCACACTGAAAGTGCCTGGAGGGAACATTGGGGCTTCTTCTCAGTGTCTCTGACATAGGGTTTCACTGTCCCGGGAAAGTCTCTGCTAACACCGTGCAGAGCGCTGTGCCCAATGTACAGAAACGTCTTGCGGTATCTCCTACAGGGAAAGTGCCAGGAGGGAATTGTGGAGCTTGTTCTCAGTGTCTCTGAGAATTGCTCTGATTATCTGTGTGACCTCTTTGCTAAGACTCTCCAGAGAGACGTCCTCAAAACAAACACACATCTTGACATATCTCCCACATTGATCGCAGTGTCTCCAGAAACGGCATTCAAGGAGCCAGGACCTTTTCTCCCTACACTGTCCATTGAGTTGTCCTCAAAACCAATATACATCCTGCTAGATCTCCCACATGGAAAGTGCCAGGAGGGAGAAGTGGGGATTATGTTTAGACTTTCTCGGAACTGCTTCAAATCAACTAGATATCTTTGTGCTGTAAATCTCCCAACAGCCAAACGCAAAAGCAGAAAACATCTCGCTGTATGTCCCACATCCAAAGTGCCAAGAGAGAGCTTGCTCTCCCTGTCTTTGAGTACTGTTTTCACTGTCCCGGTTACCTCTTTGCTAACATTCTCTTCAGAGCCGCAGTGAAACCAGGAACCACGTGGAGAAGGCACCCACACTGAAAGTGCCTGGAGGGAACATTGGGGCTTCTTCTCAGTGTCTCTGACATAGGGTTTCACTGTCCCGGGAAAGTCTCTGCTAACACCGTGCAGAGCGCTGTGCCCAATGTACAGAAACGTCTTGCGGTATCTCCTACAGGGAAAGTGCCAGGAGGGAATTGTGGAGCTTGTTCTCAGTGTCTCTGAGAATTGCTCTGATTATCTGTGTGACCTCTTTGCTAAGACTCTCCAGAGAGCCGTCCTCAAAACAAACACACATCTTGACATATCTCCCACATTGATCGCAGTGTCTCCAGAAACGGCATTCAAGGAGCCAGGACCTTTTCTCCCTACACTGTCCATTGAGTTGTCCTCAAAACCAATATACATCCTGCTATATGTCCCACATGGAAAGTGCCAGGAGGGAGAAGTGGGGATTATGTTTAGACTTTCTCGGAACTGCTTCAAATCAACTAGATATCTTTGTGCTGTAAATCTCCCAACAGCCAAACGCAAAAGCAGCAAACATCTCGCTGTATGTCCCACATCGGAAGTGCTAAGAGAGAGCTTGCTCTCCCTGTCTTTGAGTACTGTTTTCACTGTCCCGGTTACCTCTTTGCTAACATTCTCTTCAGAGCCGCAGTGAAACCAGGAACCACGTGGAGAAGGCACCCACACTGAAAGTGCCTGGAGGGAACATTGGGGCTTCTTCTCAGTGTCTCTGACATAGGGTTTCACTGTCCCGGGAAAGTCTCTGCTAACACCGTGCAGAGCGCTGTGCCCAATGTACAGAAACGTCTTGCGGTATCTCCTACAGGGAAAGTGCCAGGAGGGAATTGTGGAGCTTGTTCTCAGTGTCTCTGAGAATTGCTCTGATTATCTGTGTGACCTCTTTGCTAAGACTCTCCAGAGAGACGTCCTCAAAACAAACACACATCTTGACATATCTCCCACATTGATCGCAGTGTCTCCAGAAACGGCATTCAAGGAGCCAGGACCTTTTCTCCCTACACTGTCCATTGAGTTGTCCTCAAAACCAATATACATCCTGCTAGATCTCCCACATGGAAAGTGCCAGGAGGGAGAAGTGGGGATTATGTTTAGACTTTCTCGGAACTGCTTCAAATCAACTAGATATCTTTGTGCTGTAAATCTCCCAACAGCCAAACGCAAAAGCAGCAAACATCTCGCTGTATGTCCCACATCCAAAGTGCCAAGAGAGAGCTTGCTCTCCCTGTCTTTGAGTACTGTTTTCACTGTCCCGGTTACCTCTTTGCTAACATTCTCTTCAGAGCCGCAGTGAAACCAGGAACCACGCGGAGAAGGCACCCACACTGAAAGTGCCTGGAGGGAACATTGGGGCTTCTTCTCAGTGTCTCTGACATAGGGTTTCACTGTCCCGGGAAAGTCTCTGCTAACACCCTGCAGAGCGCTGTGCCCAATGTACAGAAACGTCTTGCGGTATCTCCTACAGGGAAAGTGCCAGGAGGGAATTGTCGAGCTTGTTCTCAGTGTCTCTGAGAATTGCTCTGATTATCTGTGTGACCTCTTTGCTAAGACTCTCCAGAGAGACGTCCTCAAAACAAACACACATCTTGACATATCTCCCACATTGATCGCAGTGTCTCCAGAAACGGCATTCAAGGAGCCAGGACCTTTTCTCCCTACACTGTCCATTGAGTTGTCCTCAAAACCAATATACATCCTGCTAGATCTCCCACATGGAAAGTGCCAGGAGGGAGAAGTGGGGATTATGTTTAGACTTTCTCGGAACTGCTTCAAATCAACTAGATATCTTTGTGCTGTAAATCTCCCAACAGCCAAACGCAAAAGCAGCAAACATCTCGCTGTATGTCCCACATCCAAAGTGCCAAGAGAGAGCTTGCTCTCCCTGTCTTTGAGTACTGTTTGCACTGTCCCGATTACCTCTTTGCTAACATTCTCTTCAGAGCCGCAGTGAAACCAGGAACCACGTGGAGAAGGCACCCACACTGAAAGTGCCTGGAGGGAACATTGGGGCTTCTTCTCAGTGTCTCTGACATAGGGTTTCACTGTCCCGGGAAAGTCTCTGCTAACACCGTGCAGAGCGCTGTGCCCAATGTACAGAAACGTCTTGCGGTATCTCCTACAGGGAAAGTGCCAGGAGGGAATTGTCGAGCTTGTTCTCAGTGTCTCTGAGAATTGCTCTGATTATCTGTGTGACCTCTTTGCTAAGACTCTCCAGAGAGACGTCCTCAAAACAAACACACATCTTGACATATCTCCCACATTGATCGCAGTGTCTCCAGAAACGGCATTCAAGGAGCCAGGACCTTTTCTCCCTACACTGTCCATTGAGTTGTCCTCAAAACCAATATACATCCTGCTATATGTCCCACATGGAAAGTGCCAGGAGGGAGAAGTGGGGATTATGTTTAGACTTTCTCGGAACTGCTTCAAATCAACTAGATATCTTTGTGCTGTAAATCTCCCAACAGCCAAACGCAAAAGCAGCAAACATCTCGCTGTATGTCCCACATCGGAAGTGCTAAGAGAGAGCTTGCTCTCCCTGTCTTTGAGTACTGTTTTCACTGTCCCGGTTACCTCTTTGCTAACATTCTCTTCAGAGCCGCAGTGAAACCAGGAACCACGTGGAGAAGGCACCCACACTGAAAGTGCCTGGAGGGAACATTGGGGCTTCTTCTCAGTGTCTCTGACATAGGGTTTCACTGTCCCGGGAAAGTCTCTGCTAACACCGTGCAGAGCGCTGTGCCCAATGTACAGAAACGTCTTGCGGTATCTCCTACAGGGAAAGTGCCAGGAGGGAATTGTGGAGCTTGTTCTCAGTGTCTCTGAGAATTGCTCTGATTATCTGTGTGACCTCTTTGCTAAGACTCTCCAGAGAGACGTCCTCAAAACAAACACACATCTTGACATATCTCCCACATTGATCGCAGTGTCTCCAGAAACGGCATTCAAGGAGCCAGGACCTTTTCTCCCTACACTGTCCATTGAGTTGTCCTCAAAACCAATATACATCCTGCTAGATCTCCCACATGGAAAGTGCCAGGAGGGAGAAGTGGGGATTATGTTTAGACTTTCTCGGAACTGCTTCAAATCAACTAGATATCTTTGTGCTGTAAATCTCCCAACAGCCAAACGCAAAAGCAGCAAACATCTCGCTGTATGTCCCACATCCAAAGTGCCAAGAGAGAGCTTGCTCTCCCTGTCTTTGAGTACTGTTTTCACTGTCCCGGTTACCTCTTTGCTAACATTCTCTTCAGAGCCGCAGTGAAACCAGGAACCACGCGGAGAAGGCACCCACACTGAAAGTGCCTGGAGGGAACATTGGGGCTTCTTCTCAGTGTCTCTGACATAGGGTTTCACTGTCCCGGGAAAGTCTCTGCTAACACCCTGCAGAGCGCTGTGCCCAATGTACAGAAACGTCTTGCGGTATCTCCTACAGGGAAAGTGCCAGGAGGGAATTGTCGAGCTTGTTCTCAGTGTCTCTGAGAATTGCTCTGATTATCTGTGTGACCTCTTTGCTAAGACTCTCCAGAGAGACGTCCTCAAAACAAACACACATCTTGACATATCTCCCACATTGATCGCAGTGTCTCCAGAAACGGCATTCAAGGAGCCAGGACCTTTTCTCCCTACACTGTCCATTGAGTTGTCCTCAAAACCAATATACATCCTGCTAGATCTCCCACATGGAAAGTGCCAGGAGGGAGAAGTGGGGATTATGTTTAGACTTTCTCGGAACTGCTTCAAATCAACTAGATATCTTTGTGCTGTAAATCTCCCAACAGCCAAACGCAAAAGCAGCAAACATCTCGCTGTATGTCCCACATCCAAAGTGCCAAGAGAGAGCTTGCTCTCCCTGTCTTTGAGTACTGTTTGCACTGTCCCGATTACCTCTTTGCTAACATTCTCTTCAGAGCCGCAGTGAAACCAGGAACCACGTGGAGAAGGCACCCACACTGAAAGTGCCTGGAGGGAACATTGGGGCTTCTTCTCAGTGTCTCTGACATAGGGTTTCACTGTCCCGGGAAAGTCTCTGCTAACACCCTGCAGAGCGCTGTGCCCAATGTACAGAAACGTCTTGCGGTATCTCCTACAGGGAAAGTGCCAGGAGGGAATTGTGGAGCTTGTTCTCAGTGTCTCTGAGAATTGCTCTGATTATCTGTGTGACCTCTTTGCTAAGACTCTCCAGAGAGCCGTCCTCAAAACAAACACACATCTTGACATATCTCCCACATTGATCGCAGTGTCTCCAGGAACGGCATTCAAGGAGCCAGGACCTTTTCTCCCTACACTGTCCATTGAGTTGTCCTCAAAACCAATATACATCCTGCTATATGTCCCACATGGAAAGTGCCAGGAGGGAGAAGTGGGGATTATGTTTAGACTTTCTCGGAACTGCTTCAAATCAACTAGATATCTTTGTGCTGTAAATCTCCCAACAGCCAAACGCAAAAGCAGCAAACATCTCGCTCTATGTCCCACATCCAAAGTGCTAAGAGAGAGCTTGCTCTCCCTGTCTTTGAGTACTGTTTTCACTGTCCCGGTTACCTCTTTGCTAACATTCTCTTCAGAGCTGCAGTGAAACCAGGAACCACGTGGAGAAGGCACCCACACTGAAAGTGCCTGGAGGGAACATTGGGGCTTCTTCTCAGTGTCTCTGACATAGGGTTTCACTGTCCCGGGAAAGTCTCTGCTAACACCGTGCAGAGCGCTGTGCCCAATGTACAGAAACGTCTTGCGGTATCTCCTACAGGGAAAGTGCCAGGAGGGAATTGTGGAGCTTGTTCTCAGTGTCTCTGAGAATTGCTCTGATTATCTGTGTGACCTCTTTGCTAAGACTCTCCAGAGAGACGTCCTCAAAACAAACACACATCTTGACATATCTCCCACATTGATCGCAGTGTCTCCAGGAACGGCATTCAAGGAGCCAGGACCTTTTCTCCCTACACTGTCCATTGAGTTGTCCTCAAAACCAATATACATCCTGCTAGATCTCCCACATGGAAAGTGCCAGGAGGGAGAAGTGGGGATTATGTTTAGACTTTCTCGGAACTGCTTCAAATCAACTAGATATCTTTGTGCTGTAAATCTCCCAACAGCCAAACGCAAAAGCAGCAAACATCCCGCTGTATGTCCCACATCGAAAGTGCTAAGAGAGAGCTTGCTCTCCCTGTCTTTGAGTACTGTTTTCACTGTCCCGGTTACCTCTTTGCTAACATTCTCTTCAGAGCCGCAGTGAAACCAGGAACCACGTGGAGAAGGCACCCACACTGAAAGTGCCTGGAGGGAACATTGGGGCTTCTTCTCAGTGTCTCTGACATAGGGTTTCACTGTCCCGGGAAAGTCTCTGCTAACACCCTGCAGAGCGCTGTGCCCAATGTACAGAAACGTCTTGCGGTATCTCCTACAGGGAAAGTGCCAGGAGGGAATTGTCGAGCTTGTTCTCAGTGTCTCTGAGAATTGCTCTGATTATCTGTGTGACCTCTTTGCTAAGACTCTCCAGAGAGACGTCCTCAAAACAAACACACATCTTGACATATCTCCCACATTGATCGCAGTGTCTCCAGAAACGGCATTCAAGGAGCCAGGACCTTTTCTCCCTACACTGTCCATTGAGTTGTCCTCAAAACCAATATACATCCTGCTAGATCTCCCACATGGAAAGTGCCAGGAGGGAGAAGTGGGGATTATGTTTAGACTTTCTCGGAACTGCTTCAAATCAACTAGATATCTTTGTGCTGTAAATCTCCCAACAGCCAAACGCAAAAGCAGAAAACATCTCGCTGTATGTCCCACATCGGAAGTGCTAAGAGAGAGCTTGCTCTCCCTGTCTTTGAGTACTGTTTTCACTGTCCCGGTTACCTCTTTGCTAACATTCTCTTCAGAGCCGCAGTGAAACCAGGAACCACGTGGAGAAGGCACCCACACTGAAAGTGCCTGGAGGGAACATTGGGGCTTCTTCTCAGTGTCTCTGACATAGGGTTTCACTGTCCCGGGAAAGTCTCTGCTAACACCGTGCAGAGCGCTGTGCCCAATGTACAGAAACGTCTTGCGGTATCTCCTACAGGGAAAGTGCCAGGAGGGAATTGTCGAGCTTGTTCTCAGTGTCTCTGAGAATTGCTCTGATTATCTGTGTGACCTCTTTGCTAAGACTCTCCAGAGAGACGTCCTCAAAACAAACACACATCTTGACATATCTCCCACATTGATCGCAGTGTCTCCAGAAACGGCATTCAAGGAGCCAGGACCTTTTCTCCCTACACTGTCCATTGAGTTGTCCTCAAAACCAATATACATCCTGCTAGATCTCCCACATGGAAAGTGCCAGGAGGGAGAAGTGGGGATTATGTTTAGACTTTCTCAGAACTGCTTCAAATCAACTAGATATCTTTGTGCTGTAAATCTCCCAACAGCCAAACGCAAAAGCAGCAAACATCTCGCTGTATGTCCCACATCGGAAGTGCTAAGAGAGAGCTTGCTCTCCCTGTCTTTGAGTACTGTTTTCACTGTCCCGGTTACCTCTTTGCTAACATTCTCTTCAGAGCCGCAGTGAAACCAGGAACCACGTGGAGAAGGCACCCACACTGAAAGTGCCTGGAGGGAACATTGGGGCTTCTTCTCAGTGTCTCTGACATAGGGTTTCACTGTCCCGGGAAACTCTCTGCTAACACCCTGCAGAGCGCTGTGCCCAATGTACAGAAACGTCTTGCGGTATCTCCTACAGGGAAAGTGCCAGGAGGGAATTGTGGAGCTTGTTCTCAGTGTCTCTGAGAATTGCTCTGATTATCTGTGTGACCTCTTTGCTAAGACTCTCCAGAGAGACGTCCTCAAAACAAACACACATCTTGACATATCTCCCACATTGATCGCAGTGTCTCCAGAAACGGCATTCAAGGAGCCAGGACCTTTTCTCCCTACACTGTCCATTGAGTTGTCCTCAAAACCAATATACATCCTGCTAGATCTCCCACATGGAAAGTGCCAGGAGGGAGAAGTGGGGATTATGTTTAGACTTTCTCGGAACTGCTTCAAATCAACTAGATATCTTTGTGCTGTAAATCTCCCAACAGCCAAACGCAAAAGCAGCAAACATCTCGCTGTATGTCCCACATCCAAAGTGCCAAGAGAGAGCTTGCTCTCCCTGTCTTTGAGTACTGTTTTCACTGTCCCGGTTACCTCTTTGCTAACATTCTCTTCAGAGCCGCAGTGAAACCAGGAACCACGTGGAGAAGGCACCCACACTGAAAGTGCCTGGAGGGAACATTGGGGCTTCTTCTCAGTGTCTCTGACATAGGGTTTCACTGTCCCGGGAAAGTCTCTGCTAACACCCTGCAGAGCGCTGTGCCCAATGTACAGAAACGTCTTGCGGTATCTCCTACAGGGAAAGTGCCAGGAGGGAATTGTCGAGCTTGTTCTCAGTGTCTCTGAGAATTGCTCTGATTATCTGTGTGACCTCTTTGCTAAGACTCTCCAGAGAGACGTCCTCAAAACAAACACACATCTTGACATATCTCCCACATTGATCGCAGTGTCTCCAGAAACGGCATTCAAGGAGCCAGGACCTTTTCTCCCTACACTGTCCATTGAGTTGTCCTCAAAACCAATATACATCCTGCTAGATCTCCCACATGGAAAGTGCCAGGAGGGAGAAGTGGGGATTATGTTTAGACTTTCTCGGAACTGCTTCAAATCAACTAGATATCTTTGTGCTGTAAATCTCCCAACAGCCAAACGCAAAAGCAGCAAACATCTCGCTGTATGTCCCACATCCAAAGTGCCAAGAGAGAGCTTGCTCTCCCTGTCTTTGAGTACTGTTTTCACTGTCCCGGTTACCTCTTTGCTAACATTCTCTTCAGAGCCGCAGTGAAACCAGGAACCACGTGGAGAAGGCACCCACACTGAAAGTGCCTGGAGGGAACATTGGGGCTTCTTCTCAGTGTCTCTGACATAGGGTTTCACTGTCCCGGGAAAGTCTCTGCTAACACCCTGCAGAGCGCTGTGCCCAATGTACAGAAACGTCTTGCGGTATCTCCTACAGGGAAAGTGCCAGGAGGGAATTGTCGAGCTTGTTCTCAGTGTCTCTGAGAATTGCTCTGATTATCTGTGTGACCTCTTTGCTAAGACTCTCCAGAGAGACGTCCTCAAAACAAACACACATCTTGACATATCTCCCACATTGATCGCAGTGTCTCCAGAAACAGCATTCAAGGAGCCAGGACCTTTTCTCCCTACACTGTCCATTGAGTTGTCCTCAAAACCAATATACATCCTGCTAGATCTCCCACATGGAAAGTGCCAGGAGGGAGAAGTGGGGATTATGTTTAGACTTTCTCGGAACTGCTTCAAATCAACTAGATATCTTTGTGCTGTAAATCTCCCAACAGCCAAACGCAAAAGCAGCAAACATCTCGCTGTATGTCCCACATCCAAAGTGCCAAGAGAGAGCTTGCTCTCCCTGTCTTTGAGTACTGTTTGCACTGTCCCGATTACCTCTTTGCTAACATTCTCTTCAGAGCCGCAGTGAAACCAGGAACCACGTGGAGAAGGCACCCACACTGAAAGTGCCTGGAGGGAACATTGGGGCTTCTTCTCAGTGTCTCTGACATAGGGTTTCACTGTCCCGGGAAAGTCTCTGCTAACACCCTGCAGAGCGCTGTGCCCAATGTACAGAAACGTCTTGCGGTATCTCCTACAGGGAAAGTGCCAGGAGGGAATTGTGGAGCTTGTTCTCAGTGTCTCTGAGAATTGCTCTGATTATCTGTGTGACCTCTTTGCTAAGACTCTCCAGAGAGCCGTCCTCAAAACAAACACACATCTTGACATATCTCCCACATTGATCGCAGTGTCTCCAGGAACGGCATTCAAGGAGCCAGGACCTTTTCTCCCTACACTGTCCATTGAGTTGTCCTCAAAACCAATATACATCCTGCTATATCTCCCACATGGAAAGTGCCAGGAGGGAGAAGTGGGGATTATGTTTAGACTTTCTCGGAACTGCTTCAAATCAACTAGATATCTTTGTGCTGTAAATCTCCCAACAGCCAAACGCAAAAGCAGCAAACATCTCGCTGTATGTCCCACATCCAAAGTGCTAAGAGAGAGCTTGCTCTCCCTGTCTTTGAGTACTGTTTTCACTGTCCCGGTTACCTCTTTGCTAACATTCTCTTCAGAGCTGCAGTGAAACCAGGAACCACGTGGAGAAGGCACCCACACTGAAAGTGCCTGGAGGGAACATTGGGGCTTCTTCTCAGTGTCTCTGACATAGGGTTTCACTGTCCCGGGAAAGTCTCTGCTAACACCGTGCAGAGCGCTGTGCCCAATGTACAGAAACGTCTTGCGGTATCTCCTACAGGGAAAGTGCCAGGAGGGAATTGTCGAGCTTGTTCTCAGTGTCTCTGAGAATTGCTCTGATTATCTGTGTGACCTCTTTGCTAAGACTCTCCAGAGAGACGTCCTCAAAACAAACACACATCTTGACATATCTCCCACATTGATCGCAGTGTCTCCAGGAACGGCATTCAAGGAGCCAGGACCTTTTCTCCCTACACTGTCCATTGAGTTGTCCTCAAAACCAATATACATCCTGCTAGATCTCCCACATGGAAAGTGCCAGGAGGGAGAAGTGGGGATTATGTTTAGACTTTCTCGGAACTGCTTCAAATCAACTAGATATCTTTGTGCTGTAAATCTCCCAACAGCCAAACGCAAAAGCAGCAAACATCCCGCTGTATGTCCCACATCGAAAGTGCTAAGAGAGAGCTTGCTCTCCCTGTCTTTGAGTACTGTTTTCACTGTCCCGGTTACCTCTTTGCTAACATTCTCTTCAGAGCCGCAGTGAAACCAGGAACCACGTGGAGAAGGCACCCACACTGAAAGTGCCTGGAGGGAACATTGGGGCTTCTTCTCAGTGTCTCTGACATAGGGTTTCACTGTCCCGGGAAAGTCTCTGCTAACACCGTGCAGAGCGCTGTGCCCAATGTACAGAAACGTCTTGCGGTATCTCCTACAGGGAAAGTGCCAGGAGGGAATTGTCGAGCTTGTTCTCAGTGTCTCTGAGAATTGCTCTGATTATCTGTGTGACCTCTTTGCTAAGACTCTCCAGAGAGACGTCCTCAAAACAAACACACATCTTGACATATCTCCCACATTGATCGCAGTGTCTCCAGAAACGGCATTCAAGGAGCCAGGACCTTTTCTCCCTACACTGTCCATTGAGTTGTCCTCAAAACCAATATACATCCTGCTATATCTCCCACATGGAAAGTGCCAGGAGGGAGAAGTGGGGATTATGTTTAGACTTTCTCGGAACTGCTTCAAATCAACTAGATATCTTTGTGCTGTAAATCTCCCAACAGCCAAACGCAAAAGCAGCAAACATCTCGCTGTATGTCCCACATCGGAAGTGCTAAGAGAGAGCTTGCTCTCCCTGTCTTTGAGTACTGTTTTCACTGTCCCGGTTACCTCTTTGCTAACATTCTCTTCAGAGCCGCAGTGAAACCAGGAACCACGTGGAGAAGGCACCCACACTGAAAGTGCCTGGAGGGAACATTGGGGCTTCTTCTCAGTGTCTCTGACATAGGGTTTCACTGTCCCGGGAAAGTCTCTGCTAACACCGTGCAGAGCGCTGTGCCCAATGTACAGAAACGTCTTGCGGTATCTCCTACAGGGAAAGTGCCAGGAGGGAATTGTCGAGCTTGTTCTCAGTGTCTCTGAGAATTGCTCTGATTATCTGTGTGACCTCTTTGCTAAGACTCTCCAGAGAGACGTCCTCAAAACAAACACACATCTTGACATATCTCCCACATTGATCGCAGTGTCTCCAGGAACGGCATTCAAAGAGCCAGGACCTTTTCTCCCTACACTGTCCATTGAGTTGTCCTCAAAACCAATATACATCCTGCTAGATCTCCCACATGGAAAGTGCCAGGAGGGAGAAGTGGGGATTATGTTTAGACTTTCTCGGAACTGCTTCAAATCAACTAGATATCTTTGTGCTGTAAATCTCCCAACAGCCAAACGCAAAAGCAGCAAACATCTCGCTGTATGTCCCACATCCAAAGTGCCAAGAGAGAGCTTGCTCTCCCTGTCTTTGAGTACTGTTTTCACTGTCCCGGTTACCTCTTTGCTAACATTCTCTTCAGAGCCGCAGTGAAACCAGGAACCACGTGGAGAAGGCACCCACACTGAAAGTGCCTGGAGGGAACATTGGGGCTTCTTCTCAGTGTCTCTGACATAGGGTTTCACTGTCCCGGGAAACTCTCTGCTAACACCCTGCAGAGCGCTGTGCCCAATGTACAGAAACGTCTTGCGGTATCTCCTACAGGGAAAGTGCCAGGAGGGAATTGTCGAGCTTGTTCTCAGTGTCTCTGAGAATTGCTCTGATTATCTGTGTGACCTCTTTGCTAAGACTCTCCAGAGAGACGTCCTCAAAACAAACACACATCTTGACATATCTCCCACATTGATCGCAGTGTCTCCAGAAACGGCATTCAAGGAGCCAGGACCTTTTCTCCCTACACTGTCCATTGAGTTGTCCTCAAAACCAATATACATCCTGCTAGATCTCCCACATGGAAAGTGCCAGGAGGGAGAAGTGGGGATTATGTTTAGACTTTCTCGGAACTGCTTCAAATCAACTAGATATCTTTGTGCTGTAAATCTCCCAACAGCCAAACGCAAAAGCAGCAAACATCTCGCTGTATGTCCCACATCCAAAGTGCCAAGAGAGAGCTTGCTCTCCCTGTCTTTGAGTACTGTTTTCACTGTCCCGGTTACCTCTTTGCTAACATTCTCTTCAGAGCCGCAGTGAAACCAGGAACCACGTGGAGAAGGCACCCACACTGAAAGTGCCTGGAGGGAACATTGGGGCTTCTTCTCAGTGTCTCTGACATAGGGTTTCACTGTCCCGGGAAAGTCTCTGCTAACACCCTGCAGAGCGCTGTGCCCAATGTACAGAAACGTCTTGCGGTATCTCCTACAGGGAAAGTGCCAGGAGGGAATTGTCGAGCTTGTTCTCAGTGTCTCTGAGAATTGCTCTGATTATCTGTGTGACCTCTTTGCTAAGACTCTCCAGAGAGACGTCCTCAAAACAAACACACATCTTGACATATCTCCCACATTGATCGCAGTGTCTCCAGAAACGGCATTCAAGGAGCCAGGACCTTTTCTCCCTACACTGTCCATTGAGTTGTCCTCAAAACCAATATACATCCTGCTAGATCTCCCACATGGAAAGTGCCAGGAGGGAGAAGTGGGGATTATGTTTAGACTTTCTCGGAACTGCTTCAAATCAACTAGATATCTTTGTGCTGTAAATCTCCCAACAGCCAAACGCAAAAGCAGCAAACATCTCGCTGTATGTCCCACATCCAAAGTGCCAAGAGAGAGCTTGCTCTCCCTGTCTTTGAGTACTGTTTTCACTGTCCCGGTTACCTCTTTGCTAACATTCTCTTCAGAGCCGCAGTGAAACCAGGAACCACGTGGAGAAGGCACCCACACTGAAAGTGCCTGGAGGGAACATTGGGGCTTCTTCTCAGTGTCTCTGACATAGGGTTTCACTGTCCCGGGAAAGTCTCTGCTAACACCCTGCAGAGCGCTGTGCCCAATGTACAGAAACGTCTTGCGGTATCTCCTACAGGGAAAGTGCCAGGAGGGAATTGTCGAGCTTGTTCTCAGTGTCTCTGAGAATTGCTCTGATTATCTGTGTGACCTCTTTGCTAAGACTCTCCAGAGAGACGTCCTCAAAACAAACACACATCTTGACATATCTCCCACATTGATCGCAGTGTCTCCAGAAACGGCATTCAAGGAGCCAGGACCTTTTCTCCCTACACTGTCCATTGAGTTGTCCTCAAAACCAATATACATCCTGCTAGATCTCCCACATGGAAAGTGCCAGGAGGGAGAAGTGGGGATTATGTTTAGACTTTCTCGGAACTGCTTCAAATCAACTAGATATCTTTGTGCTGTAAATCTCCCAACAGCCAAACGCAAAAGCAGCAAACATCTCGCTGTATGTCCCACATCCAAAGTGCCAAGAGAGAGCTTGCTCTCCCTGTCTTTGAGTACTGTTTGCACTGTCCCGATTACCTCTTTGCTAACATTCTCTTCAGAGCCGCAGTGAAACCAGGAACCACGTGGAGAAGGCACCCACACTGAAAGTGCCTGGAGGGAACATTGGGGCTTCTTCTCAGTGTCTCTGACATAGGGTTTCACTGTCCCGGGAAAGTCTCTGCTAACACCCTGCAGAGCGCTGTGCCCAATGTACAGAAACGTCTTGCGGTATCTCCTACAGGGAAAGTGCCAGGAGGGAATTGTGGAGCTTGTTCTCAGTGTCTCTGAGAATTGCTCTGATTATCTGTGTGACCTCTTTGCTAAGACTCTCCAGAGAGCCGTCCTCAAAACAAACACACATCTTGACATATCTCCCACATTGATCGCAGTGTCTCCAGGAACGGCATTCAAGGAGCCAGGACCTTTTCTCCCTACACTGTCCATTGAGTTGTCCTCAAAACCAATATACATCCTGCTATATCTCCCACATGGAAAGTGCCAGGAGGGAGAAGTGGGGATTATGTTTAGACTTTCTCGGAACTGCTTCAAATCAACTAGATATCTTTGTGCTGTAAATCTCCCAACAGCCAAACGCAAAAGCAGCAAACATCTCGCTGTATGTCCCACATCCAAAGTGCTAAGAGAGAGCTTGCTCTCCCTGTCTTTGAGTACTGTTTTCACTGTCCCGGTTACCTCTTTGCTAACATTCTCTTCAGAGCTGCAGTGAAACCAGGAACCACGTGGAGAAGGCACCCACACTGAAAGTGCCTGGAGGGAACATTGGGGCTTCTTCTCAGTGTCTCTGACATAGGGTTTCACTGTCCCGGGAAAGTCTCTGCTAACACCGTGCAGAGCGCTGTGCCCAATGTACAGAAACGTCTTGCGGTATCTCCTACAGGGAAAGTGCCAGGAGGGAATTGTCGAGCTTGTTCTCAGTGTCTCTGAGAATTGCTCTGATTATCTGTGTGACCTCTTTGCTAAGACTCTCCAGAGAGACGTCCTCAAAACAAACACACATCTTGACATATCTCCCACATTGATCGCAGTGTCTCCAGGAACGGCATTCAAGGAGCCAGGACCTTTTCTCCCTACACTGTCCATTGAGTTGTCCTCAAAACCAATATACATCCTGCTAGATCTCCCACATGGAAAGTGCCAGGAGGGAGAAGTGGGGATTATGTTTAGACTTTCTCGGAACTGCTTCAAATCAACTAGATATCTTTGTGCTGTAAATCTCCCAACAGCCAAACGCAAAAGCAGCAAACATCTCGCTGTATGTCCCACATCGAAAGTGCTAAGAGAGAGCTTGCTCTCCCTGTCTTTGAGTACTGTTTTCACTGTCCCGGTTACCTCTTTGCTAACATTCTCTTCAGAGCCGCAGTGAAACCAGGAACCACGTGGAGAAGGCACCCACACTGAAAGTGCCTGGAGGGAACATTGGGGCTTCTTCTCAGTGTCTCTGACATAGGGTTTCACTGTCCCGGGAAAGTCTCTGCTAACACCGTGCAGAGCGCTGTGCCCAATGTACAGAAACGTCTTGCGGTATCTCCTACAGGGAAAGTGCCAGGAGGGAATTGTCGAGCTTGTTCTCAGTGTCTCTGAGAATTGCTCTGATTATCTGTGTGACCTCTTTGCTAAGACTCTCCAGAGAGACGTCCTCAAAACAAACACACATCTTGACATATCTCCCACATTGATCGCAGTGTCTCCAGAAACGGCATTCAAGGAGCCAGGACCTTTTCTCCCTACACTGTCCATTGAGTTGTCCTCAAAACCAATATACATCCTGCTATATCTCCCACATGGAAAGTGCCAGGAGGGAGAAGTGGGGATTATGTTTAGACTTTCTCGGAACTGCTTCAAATCAACTAGATATCTTTGTGCTGTAAATCTCCCAACAGCCAAACGCAAAAGCAGCAAACATCTCGCTGTATGTCCCACATCGGAAGTGCTAAGAGAGAGCTTGCTCTCCCTGTCTTTGAGTACTGTTTTCACTGTCCCGGTTACCTCTTTGCTAACATTCTCTTCAGAGCCGCAGTGAAACCAGGAACCACGTGGAGAAGGCACCCACACTGAAAGTGCCTGGAGGGAACATTGGGGCTTCTTCTCAGTGTCTCTGACATAGGGTTTCACTGTCCCGGGAAAGTCTCTGCTAACACCGTGCAGAGCGCTGTGCCCAATGTACAGAAACGTCTTGCGGTATCTCCTACAGGGAAAGTGCCAGGAGGGAATTGTCGAGCTTGTTCTCAGTGTCTCTGAGAATTGCTCTGATTATCTGTGTGACCTCTTTGCTAAGACTCTCCAGAGAGACGTCCTCAAAACAAACACACATCTTGACATATCTCCCACATTGATCGCAGTGTCTCCAGGAACGGCATTCAAAGAGCCAGGACCTTTTCTCCCTACACTGTCCATTGAGTTGTCCTCAAAACCAATATACATCCTGCTAGATCTCCCACATGGAAAGTGCCAGGAGGGAGAAGTGGGGATTATGTTTAGACTTTCTCGGAACTGCTTCAAATCAACTAGATATCTTTGTGCTGTAAATCTCCCAACAGCCAAACGCAAAAGCAGCAAACATCTCGCTGTATGTCCCACATCCAAAGTGCCAAGAGAGAGCTTGCTCTCCCTGTCTTTGAGTACTGTTTTCACTGTCCCGGTTACCTCTTTGCTAACATTCTCTTCAGAGCCGCAGTGAAACCAGGAACCACGTGGAGAAGGCACCCACACTGAAAGTGCCTGGAGGGAACATTGGGGCTTCTTCTCAGTGTCTCTGACATAGGGTTTCACTGTCCCGGGAAACTCTCTGCTAACACCCTGCAGAGCGCTGTGCCCAATGTACAGAAA
Source organism: Chroicocephalus ridibundus (assembly GCF_963924245.1). Classification (NCBI taxonomy): domain Eukaryota; kingdom Metazoa; phylum Chordata; class Aves; order Charadriiformes; family Laridae; genus Chroicocephalus; species Chroicocephalus ridibundus. Next base: position 473,546 of record NW_026961507.1, read on the forward strand.
CGTCTTGCGGTATCTCCTACAGGGAAAGTGCCAGGAGGGAATTGTCGAGCTTGTTCTCAGTGTCTCTGAGAATTGCTCTGATTATCTGTGTGACCTCTTTGCTAAGACTCTCCAGAGAGCCGTCCTCAAAACAAACACACATCTTGACATATCTCCCACATTGATCGCAGTGTCTCCAGAAACGGCATTGAAGGAGCCAGGACCTTTTCTCCCTACACTGTCCATTGAGTTGTCCTCAAAACCAATATACATCCTGCTATATCTCCCACATGGAAAGTGCCAGGAGGGAGAAGTGGGGATTATGTTTAGACTTTCTCGGAACTGCTTCAAATCAACTAGATATCTTTGTGCTGTAAATCTCCCAACAGCCAAACGCAAAAGCAGCAAACATCTCGCTGTATGTCCCACATCGGAAGTGCTAAGAGAGAGCTTGCTCTCCCTGTCTTTGAGTACTGTTTTCACTGTCCCGGTTACCTCTTTGCTAACATTCTCTTCAGAGCCGCAGTGAAACCAGGAACCACGTGGAGAAGGCACCCACACTGAAAGTGCCTGGAGGGAACATTGGGGCTTCTTCTCAGTGTCTCTGACATAGGGTTTCACTGTCCCGGGAAAGTCTCTGCTAACACCCTGCAGAGCGCTGTGCCCAATGTACAGAAACGTCTTGCGGTATCTCCTACAGGGAAAGTGCCAGGAGGGAATTGTCGAGCTTGTTCTCAGTGTCTCTGAGAATTGCTCTGATTATCTGTGTGACCTCTTTGCTAAGACTCTCCAGAGAGACGTCCTCAAAACAAACACACATCTTGACATATCTCCCACATTGATCGCAGTGTCTCCAGGAACGGCATTCAAAGAGCCAGGACCTTTTCTCCCTACACTGTCCATTGAGTTGTCCTCAAAACCAATATACATCCTGCTAGATCTCCCACATGGAAAGTGCCAGGAGGGAGAAGTGGGGATTATGTTTAGACTTTCTCGGAACTGCTTCAAATCAACTAGATATCTTTGTGCTGTAAATCTCCCAACAGCCAAACGCAAAAGCAGCAAACATCTCGCTGTATGTCCCACATCGGAAGTGCTAAGAGAGAGCTTGCTCTCCCTGTCTTTGAGTACTGTTTTCACTGTCCCGGTTACCTCTTTGCTAACATTCTCTTCAGAGCCGCAGTGAAACCAGGAACCACGTGGAGAAGGCACCCACACTGAAAGTGCCTGGAGGGAACATTGGGGCTTCTTCTCAGTGTCTCTGACATAGGGTTTCACTGTCCCGGGAAAGTCTCTGCTAACACCGTGCAGAGCGCTGTGCCCAATGTACAGAAACGTCTTGCGGTATCTCCTACAGGGAAAGTGCCAGGAGGGAATTGTGGAGCTTGTTCTCAGTGTCTCTGAGAATTGCTCTGATTATCTGTGTGACCTCTTTGCTAAGACTCTCCAGAGAGACGTCCTCAAAACAAACACACATCTTGACATATCTCCCACATTGATCGCAGTGTCTCCAGAAACGGCATTGAAGGAGCCAGGACCTTTTCTCCCTACACTGTCCATTGAGTTGTCCTCAAAACCAATATACATCCTGCTAGATCTCCCACATGGAAAGTGCCAGGAGGGAGAAGTGGGGATTATGTTTAGACTTTCTCGGAACTGCTTCAAATCAACTAGATATCTTTGTGCTGTAAATCTCCCAACAGCCAAACGCAAAAGCAGCAAACATCTCGCTGTATGTCCCACATCCAAAGTGCTAAGAGAGAGCTTGCTCTCCCTGTCTTTGAGTACTGTTTTCACTGTCCCGGTTACCTCTTTGCTAACATTCTCTTCAGAGCCGCAGTGAAACCAGGAACCACGTGGAGAAGGCACCCACACTGAAAGTGCCTGGAGGGAACATTGGGGCTTCTTCTCAGTGTCTCTGACATAGGGTTTCACTGTCCCGGGAAAGTCTCTGCTAACACCGTGCAGAGCGCTGTGCCCAATGTACAGAAACGTCTTGCGGTATCTCCTACAGGGAAAGTGCCAGGAGGGAATTGTCGAGCTTGTTCTCAGTGTCTCTGAGAATTGCTCTGATTATCTGTGTGACCTCTTTGCTAAGACTCTCCAGAGAGACGTCCTCAAAACAAACACACATCTTGACATATCTCCCACATTGATCGCAGTGTCTCCAGGAACGGCATTCAAAGAGCCAGGACCTTTTCTCCCTACACTGTCCATTGAGTTGTCCTCAAAACCAATATACATCCTGCTAGATCTCCCACATGGAAAGTGCCAGGAGGGAGAAGTGGGGATTATGTTTAGACTTTCTCGGAACTGCTTCAAATCAACTAGATATCTTTGTGCTGTAAATCTCCCAACAGCCAAACGCAAAAGCAGCAAACATCTCGCTGTATGTCCCACATCCAAAGTGCCAAGAGAGAGCTTGCTCTCCCTGTCTTTGAGTACTGTTTTCACTGTCCCGGTTACCTCTTTGCTAACATTCTCTTCAGAGCCGCAGTGAAACCAGGAACCACGTGGAGAAGGCACCCACACTGAAAGTGCCTGGAGGGAACATTGGGGCTTCTTCTCAGTGTCTCTGACATAGGGTTTCACTGTCCCGGGAAAGTCTCTGCTAACACCGTGCAGAGCGCTGTGCCCAATGTACAGAAACGTCTTGCGGTATCTCCTACAGGGAAAGTGCCAGGAGGGAATTGTCGAGCTTGTTCTCAGTGTCTCTGAGAATTGCTCTGATTATCTGTGTGACCTCTTTGCTAAGACTCTCCAGAGAGACGTCCTCAAAACAAACACACATCTTGACATATCTCCCACATTGATCGCAGTGTCTCCAGAAACGGCATTCAAGGAGCCAGGACCTTTTCTCCCTACACTGTCCATTGAGTTGTCCTCAAAACCAATATACATCCTGCTATATCTCCCACATGGAAAGTGCCAGGAGGGAGAAGTGGGGATTATGTTTAGACTTTCTCGGAACTGCTTCAAATCAACTAGATATCTTTGTGCTGTAAATCTCCCAACAGCCAAACGCAAAAGCAGCAAACATCCCGCTGTATGTCCCACATCCAAAGTGCCAAGAGAGAGCTTGCTCTCCCTGTCTTTGAGTACTGTTTTCACTGTCCCGGTTACCTCTTTGCTAACATTCTCTTCAGAGCCGCAGTGAAACCAGGAACCACGTGGAGAAGGCACCCACACTGAAAGTGCCTGGAGGGAACATTGGGGCTTCTTCTCAGTGTCTCTGACATAGGGTTTCACTGTCCCGGGAAAGTCTCTGCTAACACCGTGCAGAGCGCTGTGCCCAATGTACAGAAACGTCTTGCGGTATCTCCTACAGGGAAAGTGCCAGGAGGGAATTGTCGAGCTTGTTCTCAGTGTCTCTGAGAATTGCTCTGATTATCTGTGTGACCTCTTTGCTAAGACTCTCCAGAGAGACGTCCTCAAAACAAACACACATCTTGACATATCTCCCACATTGATCGCAGTGTCTCCAGAAACGGCATTCAAGGAGCCAGGACCTTTTCTCCCTACACTGTCCATTGAGTTGTCCTCAAAACCAATATACATCCTGCTATATCTCCCACATGGAAAGTGCCAGGAGGGAGAAGTGGGGATTATGTTTAGACTTTCTCGGAACTGCTTCAAATCAACTAGATATCTTTGTGCTGTAAATCTCCCAACAGCCAAACGCAAAAGCAGCAAACATCTCGCTGTATGTCCCACATCGGAAGTGCTAAGAGAGAGCTTGCTCTCCCTGTCTTTGAGTACTGTTTTCACTGTCCCGGTTACCTCTTTGCTAACATTCTCTTCAGAGCCGCAGTGAAACCAGGAACCACGTGGAGAAGGCACCCACACTGAAAGTGCCTGGAGGGAACATTGGGGCTTCTTCTCAGTGTCTCTGACATAGGGTTTCACTGTCCCGGGAAAGTCTCTGCTAACACCGTGCAGAGCGCTGTGCCCAATGTACAGAAACGTCTTGCGGTATCTCCTACAGGGAAAGTGCCAGGAGGGAATTGTCGAGCTTGTTCTCAGTGTCTCTGAGAATTGCTCTGATTATCTGTGTGACCTCTTTGCTAAGACTCTCCAGAGAGACGTCCTCAAAACAAACACACATCTTGACATATCTCCCACATTGATCGCAGTGTCTCCAGAAACGGCATTCAAGGAGCCAGGACCTTTTCTCCCTACACTGTCCATTGAGTTGTCCTCAAAACCAATATACATCCTGCTATATGTCCCACATGGAAAGTGCCAGGAGGGAGAAGTGGGGATTATGTTTAGACTTTCTCGGAACTGCTTCAAATCAACTAGATATCTTTGTGCTGTAAATCTCCCAACAGCCAAACGCAAAAGCAGCAAACATCTCGCTGTATGTCCCACATCCAAAGTGCTAAGAGAGAGCTTGCTCTCCCTGTCTTTGAGTACTGTTTTCACTGTCCCGGTTACCTCTTTGCTAACATTCTCTTCAGAGCTGCAGTGAAACCAGGAACCACGTGGAGAAGGCACCCACACTGAAAGTGCCTGGAGGGAACATTGGGGCTTCTTCTCAGTGTCTCTGACATAGGGTTTCACTGTCCCGGGAAAGTCTCTGCTAACACCGTGCAGAGCGCTGTGCCCAATGTACAGAAACGTCTTGCGGTATCTCCTACAGGGAAAGTGCCAGGAGGGAATTGTGGAGCTTGTTCTCAGTGTCTCTGAGAATTGCTCTGATTATCTGTGTGACCTCTTTGCTAAGACTCTCCAGAGAGACGTCCTCAAAACAAACACACATCTTGACATATCTCCCACATTGATCGCAGTGTCTCCAGGAACGGCATTCAAGGAGCCAGGACCTTTTCTCCCTACACTGTCCATTGAGTTGTCCTCAAAACCAATATACATCCTGCTAGATCTCCCACATGGAAAGTGCCAGGAGGGAGAAGTGGGGATTATGTTTAGACTTTCTCGGAACTGCTTCAAATCAACTAGATATCTTTGTGCTGTAAATCTCCCAACAGCCAAACGCAAAAGCAGCAAACATCCCGCTGTATGTCCCACATCGAAAGTGCTAAGAGAGAGCTTGCTCTCCCTGTCTTTGAGTACTGTTTTCACTGTCCCGGTTACCTCTTTGCTAACATTCTCTTCAGAGCCGCAGTGAAACCAGGAACCACGTGGAGAAGGCACCCACACTGAAAGTGCCTGGAGGGAACATTGGGGCTTCTTCTCAGTGTCTCTGACATAGGGTTTCACTGTCCCGGGAAAGTCTCTGCTAACACCGTGCAGAGCGCTGTGCCCAATGTACAGAAACGTCTTGCGGTATCTCCTACAGGGAAAGTGCCAGGAGGGAATTGTCGAGCTTGTTCTCAGTGTCTCTGAGAATTGCTCTGATTATCTGTGTGACCTCTTTGCTAAGACTCTCCAGAGAGACGTCCTCAAAACAAACACACATCTTGACATATCTCCCACATTGATCGCAGTGTCTCCAGAAACGGCATTCAAGGAGCCAGGACCTTTTCTCCCTACACTGTCCATTGAGTTGTCCTCAAAACCAATATACATCCTGCTATATCTCCCACATGGAAAGTGCCAGGAGGGAGAAGTGGGGATTATGTTTAGACTTTCTCGGAACTGCTTCAAATCAACTAGATATCTTTGTGCTGTAAATCTCCCAACAGCCAAACGCAAAAGCAGCAAACATCTCGCTGTATGTCCCACATCGGAAGTGCTAAGAGAGAGCTTGCTCTCCCTGTCTTTGAGTACTGTTTTCACTGTCCCGGTTACCTCTTTGCTAACATTCTCTTCAGAGCCGCAGTGAAACCAGGAACCACGTGGAGAAGGCACCCACACTGAAAGTGCCTGGAGGGAACATTGGGGCTTCTTCTCAGTGTCTCTGACATAGGGTTTCACTGTCCCGGGAAAGTCTCTGCTAACACCGTGCAGAGCGCTGTGCCCAATGTACAGAAACGTCTTGCGGTATCTCCTACAGGGAAAGTGCCAGGAGGGAATTGTCGAGCTTGTTCTCAGTGTCTCTGAGAATTGCTCTGATTATCTGTGTGACCTCTTTGCTAAGACTCTCCAGAGAGACGTCCTCAAAACAAACACACATCTTGACATATCTCCCACATTGATCGCAGTGTCTCCAGGAACGGCATTCAAAGAGCCAGGACCTTTTCTCCCTACACTGTCCATTGAGTTGTCCTCAAAACCAATATACATCCTGCTAGATCTCCCACATGGAAAGTGCCAGGAGGGAGAAGTGGGGATTATGTTTAGACTTTCTCGGAACTGCTTCAAATCAACTAGATATCTTTGTGCTGTAAATCTCCCAACAGCCAAACGCAAAAGCAGCAAACATCTCGCTGTATGTCCCACATCCAAAGTGCCAAGAGAGAGCTTGCTCTCCCTGTCTTTGAGTACTGTTTTCACTGTCCCGGTTACCTCTTTGCTAACATTCTCTTCAGAGCCGCAGTGAAACCAGGAACCACGTGGAGAAGGCACCCACACTGAAAGTGCCTGGAGGGAACATTGGGGCTTCTTCTCAGTGTCTCTGACATAGGGTTTCACTGTCCCGGGAAACTCTCTGCTAACACCCTGCAGAGCGCTGTGCCCAATGTACAGAAACGTCTTGCGGTATCTCCTACAGGGAAAGTGCCAGGAGGGAATTGTCGAGCTTGTTCTCAGTGTCTCTGAGAATTGCTCTGATTATCTGTGTGACCTCTTTGCTAAGACTCTCCAGAGAGACGTCCTCAAAACAAACACACATCTTGACATATCTCCCACATTGATCGCAGTGTCTCCAGAAACGGCATTCAAGGAGCCAGGACCTTTTCTCCCTACACTGTCCATTGAGTTGTCCTCAAAACCAATATACATCCTGCTATATCTCCCACATGGAAAGTGCCAGGAGGGAGAAGTGGGGATTATGTTTAGACTTTCTCGGAACTGCTTCAAATCAACTAGATATCTTTGTGCTGTAAATCTCCCAACAGCCAAACGCAAAAGCAGCAAACATCTCGCTGTATGTCCCACATCGGAAGTGCTAAGAGAGAGCTTGCTCTCCCTGTCTTTGAGTACTGTTTTCACTGTCCCGGTTACCTCTTTGCTAACATTCTCTTCAGAGCCGCAGTGAAACCAGGAACCACGTGGAGAAGGCACCCACACTGAAAGTGCCTGGAGGGAACATTGGGGCTTCTTCTCAGTGTCTCTGACATAGGGTTTCACTGTCCCGGGAAAGTCTCTGCTAACACCGTGCAGAGCGCTGTGCCCAATGTACAGAAACGTCTTGCGGTATCTCCTACAGGGAAAGTGCCAGGAGGGAATTGTCGAGCTTGTTCTCAGTGTCTCTGAGAATTGCTCTGATTATCTGTGTGACCTCTTTGCTAAGACTCTCCAGAGAGACGTCCTCAAAACAAACACACATCTTGACATATCTCCCACATTGATCGCAGTGTCTCCAGGAACGGCATTCAAAGAGCCAGGACCTTTTCTCCCTACACTGTCCATTGAGTTGTCCTCAAAACCAATATACATCCTGCTAGATCTCCCACATGGAAAGTGCCAGGAGGGAGAAGTGGGGATTATGTTTAGACTTTCTCGGAACTGCTTCAAATCAACTAGATATCTTTGTGCTGTAAATCTCCCAACAGCCAAACGCAAAAGCAGCAAACATCTCGCTGTATGTCCCACATCCAAAGTGCCAAGAGAGAGCTTGCTCTCCCTGTCTTTGAGTACTGTTTTCACTGTCCCGGTTACCTCTTTGCTAACATTCTCTTCAGAGCCGCAGTGAAACCAGGAACCACGTGGAGAAGGCACCCACACTGAAAGTGCCTGGAGGGAACATTGGGGCTTCTTCTCAGTGTCTCTGACATAGGGTTTCACTGTCCCGGGAAAGTCTCTGCTAACACCGTGCAGAGCGCTGTGCCCAATGTACAGAAACGTCTTGCGGTATCTCCTACAGGGAAAGTGCCAGGAGGGAATTGTGGAGCTTGTTCTCAGTGTCTCTGAGAATTGCTCTGATTATCTGTGTGACCTCTTTGCTAAGACTCTCCAGAGAGACGTCCTCAAAACAAACACACATCTTGACATATCTCCCACATTGATCGCAGTGTCTCCAGAAACGGCATTCAAGGAGCCAGGACCTTTTCTCCCTACACTGTCCATTGAGTTGTCCTCAAAACCAATATACATCCTGCTAGATCTCCCACATGGAAAGTGCCAGGAGGGAGAAGTGGGGATTATGTTTAGACTTTCTCGGAACTGCTTCAAATCAACTAGATATCTTTGTGCTGTAAATCTCCCAACAGCCAAACGCAAAAGCAGCAAACATCTCGCTGTATGTCCCACATCGGAAGTGCTAAGAGAGAGCTTGCTCTCCCTGTCTTTGAGTACTGTTTTCACTGTCCCGGTTACCTCTTTGCTAACATTCTCTTCAGAGCCGCAGTGAAACCAGGAACCACGTGGAGAAGGCACCCACACTGAAAGTGCCTGGAGGGAACATTGGGGCTTCTTCTCAGTGTCTCTGACATAGGGTTTCACTGTCCCGGGAAAGTCTCTGCTAACACCGTGCAGAGCGCTGTGCCCAATGTACAGAAACGTCTTGCGGTATCTCCTACAGGGAAAGTGCCAGGAGGGAATTGTCGAGCTTGTTCTCAGTGTCTCTGAGAATTGCTCTGATTATCTGTGTGACCTCTTTGCTAAGACTCTCCAGAGAGACGTCCTCAAAACAAACACACATCTTGACATATCTCCCACATTGATCGCAGTGTCTCCAGAAACGGCATTCAAGGAGCCAGGACCTTTTCTCCCTACACTGTCCATTGAGTTGTCCTCAAAACCAATATACATCCTGCTATATGTCCCACATGGAAAGTGCCAGGAGGGAGAAGTGGGGATTATGTTTAGACTTTCTCGGAACTGCTTCAAATCAACTAGATATCTTTGTGCTGTAAATCTCCCAACAGCCAAACGCAAAAGCAGCAAACATCTCGCTGTATGTCCCACATCCAAAGTGCTAAGAGAGAGCTTGCTCTCCCTGTCTTTGAGTACTGTTTTCACTGTCCCGGTTACCTCTTTGCTAACATTCTCTTCAGAGCTGCAGTGAAACCAGGAACCACGTGGAGAAGGCACCCACACTGAAAGTGCCTGGAGGGAACATTGGGGCTTCTTCTCAGTGTCTCTGACATAGGGTTTCACTGTCCCGGGAAAGTCTCTGCTAACACCGTGCAGAGCGCTGTGCCCAATGTACAGAAACGTCTTGCGGTATCTCCTACAGGGAAAGTGCCAGGAGGGAATTGTCGAGCTTGTTCTCAGTGTCTCTGAGAATTGCTCTGATTATCTGTGTGACCTCTTTGCTAAGACTCTCCAGAGAGACGTCCTCAAAACAAACACACATCTTGACATATCTCCCACATTGATCGCAGTGTCTCCAGGAACGGCATTCAAGGAGCCAGGACCTTTTCTCCCTACACTGTCCATTGAGTTGTCCTCAAAACCAATATACATCCTGCTAGATCTCCCACATGGAAAGTGCCAGGAGGGAGAAGTGGGGATTATGTTTAGACTTTCTCGGAACTGCTTCAAATCAACTAGATATCTTTGTGCTGTAAATCTCCCAACAGCCAAACGCAAAAGCAGCAAACATCCCGCTGTATGTCCCACATCGAAAGTGCTAAGAGAGAGCTTGCTCTCCCTGTCTTTGAGTACTGTTTTCACTGTCCCGGTTACCTCTTTGCTAACATTCTCTTCAGAGCCGCAGTGAAACCAGGAACCACGTGGAGAAGGCACCCACACTGAAAGTGCCTGGAGGGAACATTGGGGCTTCTTCTCAGTGTCTCTGACATAGGGTTTCACTGTCCCGGGAAAGTCTCTGCTAACACCGTGCAGAGCGCTGTGCCCAATGTACAGAAACGTCTTGCGGTATCTCCTACAGGGAAAGTGCCAGGAGGGAATTGTCGAGCTTGTTCTCAGTGTCTCTGAGAATTGCTCTGATTATCTGTGTGACCTCTTTGCTAAGACTCTCCAGAGAGACGTCCTCAAAACAAACACACATCTTGACATATCTCCCACATTGATCGCAGTGTCTCCAGAAACGGCATTCAAGGAGCCAGGACCTTTTCTCCCTACACTGTCCATTGAGTTGTCCTCAAAACCAATATACATCCTGCTATATCTCCCACATGGAAAGTGCCAGGAGGGAGAAGTGGGGATTATGTTTAGACTTTCTCGGAACTGCTTCAAATCAACTAGATATCTTTGTGCTGTAAATCTCCCAACAGCCAAACGCAAAAGCAGCAAACATCTCGCTGTATGTCCCACATCGGAAGTGCTAAGAGAGAGCTTGCTCTCCCTGTCTTTGAGTACTGTTTTCACTGTCCCGGTTACCTCTTTGCTAACATTCTCTTCAGAGCCGCAGTGAAACCAGGAACCACGTGGAGAAGGCACCCACACTGAAAGTGCCTGGAGGGAACATTGGGGCTTCTTCTCAGTGTCTCTGACATAGGGTTTCACTGTCCCGGGAAAGTCTCTGCTAACACCGTGCAGAGCGCTGTGCCCAATGTACAGAAACGTCTTGCGGTATCTCCTACAGGGAAAGTGCCAGGAGGGAATTGTCGAGCTTGTTCTCAGTGTCTCTGAGAATTGCTCTGATTATCTGTGTGACCTCTTTGCTAAGACTCTCCAGAGAGACGTCCTCAAAACAAACACACATCTTGACATATCTCCCACATTGATCGCAGTGTCTCCAGGAACGGCATTCAAGGAGCCAGGACCTTTTCTCCCTACACTGTCCATTGAGTTGTCCTCAAAACCAATATACATCCTGCTAGATCTCCCACATGGAAAGTGCCAGGAGGGAGAAGTGGGGATTATGTTTAGACTTTCTCGGAACTGCTTCAAATCAACTAGATATCTTTGTGCTGTAAATCTCCCAACAGCCAAACGCAAAAGCAGCAAACATCCCGCTGTATGTCCCACATCGAAAGTGCCAAGAGAGAGCTTGCTCTCCCTGTCTTTGAGTACTGTTTTCACTGTCCCGGTTACCTCTTTGCTAACATTCTCTTCAGAGCCGCAGTGAAACCAGGAACCACGTGGAGAAGGCACCCACACTGAAAGTGCCTGGAGGGAACATTGGGGCTTCTTCTCAGTGTCTCTGACATAGGGTTTCACTGTCCCGGGAAAGTCTCTGCTAACACCGTGCAGAGCGCTGTGCCCAATGTACAGAAACGTCTTGCGGTATCTCCTACAGGGAAAGTGCCAGGAGGGAATTGTCGAGCTTGTTCTCAGTGTCTCTGAGAATTGCTCTGATTATCTGTGTGACCTCTTTGCTAAGACTCTCCAGAGAGACGTCCTCAAAACAAACACACATCTTGACATATCTCCCACATTGATCGCAGTGTCTCCAGAAACGGCATTCAAGGAGCCAGGACCTTTTCTCCCTACACTGTCCATTGAGTTGTCCTCAAAACCAATATACATCCTGCTATATGTCCCACATGGAAAGTGCCAGGAGGGAGAAGTGGGGATTATGTTTAGACTTTCTCGGAACTGCTTCAAATCAACTAGATATCTTTGTGCTGTAAATCTCCCAACAGCCAAACGCAAAAGCAGCAAACATCTCGCTGTATGTCCCACATCGGAAGTGCTAAGAGAGAGCTTGCTCTCCCTGTCTTTGAGTACTGTTTTCACTGTCCCGGTTACCTCTTTGCTAACATTCTCTTCAGAGCCGCAGTGAAACCAGGAACCACGTGGAGAAGGCACCCACACTGAAAGTGCCTGGAGGGAACATTGGGGCTTCTTCTCAGTGTCTCTGACATAGGGTTTCACTGTCCCGGGAAAGTCTCTGCTAACACCCTGCAGAGCGCTGTGCCCAATGTACAGAAACGTCTTGCGGTATCTCCTACAGGGAAAGTGCCAGGAGGGAATTGTCGAGCTTGTTCTCAGTGTCTCTGAGAATTGCTCTGATTATCTGTGTGACCTCTTTGCTAAGACTCTCCAGAGAGACGTCCTCAAAACAAACACACATCTTGACATATCTCCCACATTGATCGCAGTGTCTCCAGGAACGGCATTCAAAGAGCCAGGACCTTTTCTCCCTACACTGTCCATTGAGTTGTCCTCAAAACCAATATACATCCTGCTAGATCTCCCACATGGAAAGTGCCAGGAGGGAGAAGTGGGGATTATGTTTAGACTTTCTCGGAACTGCTTCAAATCAACTAGATATCTTTGTGCTGTAAATCTCCCAACAGCCAAACGCAAAAGCAGCAAACATCTCGCTGTATGTCCCACATCCAAAGTGCCAAGAGAGAGCTTGCTCTCCCTGTCTTTGAGTACTGTTTTCACTGTCCCGGTTACCTCTTTGCTAACATTCTCTTCAGAGCCGCAGTGAAACCAGGAACCACGTGGAGAAGGCACCCACACTGAAAGTGCCTGGAGGGAACATTGGGGCTTCTTCTCAGTGTCTCTGACATAGGGTTTCACTGTCCCGGGAAAGTCTCTGCTAACACCGTGCAGAGCGCTGTGCCCAATGTACAGAAACGTCTTGCGGTATCTCCTACAGGGAAAGTGCCAGGAGGGAATTGTCGAGCTTGTTCTCAGTGTCTCTGAGAATTGCTCTGATTATCTGTGTGACCTCTTTGCTAAGACTCTCCAGAGAGACGTCCTCAAAACAAACACACATCTTGACATATCTCCCACATTGATCGCAGTGTCTCCAGGAACGGCATTCAAAGAGCCAGGACCTTTTCTCCCTACACTGTCCATTGAGTTGTCCTCAAAACCAATATACATCCTGCTAGATCTCCCACATGGAAAGTGCCAGGAGGGAGAAGTGGGGATTATGTTTAGACTTTCTCGGAACTGCTTCAAATCAACTAGATATCTTTGTGCTGTAAATCTCCCAACAGCCAAACGCAAAAGCAGCAAACATCTCGCTGTATGTCCCACATCCAAAGTGCCAAGAGAGAGCTTGCTCTCCCTGTCTTTGAGTACTGTTTTCACTGTCCCGGTTACCTCTTTGCTAACATTCTCTTCAGAGCCGCAGTGAAACCAGGAACCACGTGGAGAAGGCACCCACACTGAAAGTGCCTGGAGGGAACATTGGGGCTTCTTCTCAGTGTCTCTGACATAGGGTTTCACTGTCCCGGGAAAGTCTCTGCTAACACCGTGCAGAGCGCTGTGCCCAATGTACAGAAACGTCTTGCGGTATCTCCTACAGGGAAAGTGCCAGGAGGGAATTGTCGAGCTTGTTCTCAGTGTCTCTGAGAATTGCTCTGATTATCTGTGTGACCTCTTTGCTAAGACTCTCCAGAGAGACGTCCTCAAAACAAACACACATCTTGACATATCTCCCACATTGATCGCAGTGTCTCCAGAAACGGCATTCAAGGAGCCAGGACCTTTTCTCCCTACACTGTCCATTGAGTTGTCCTCAAAACCAATATACATCCTGCTAGATCTCCCACATGGAAAGTGCCAGGAGGGAGAAGTGGGGATTATGTTTAGACTTTCTCGGAACTGCTTCAAATCAACTAGATATCTTTGTGCTGTAAATCTCCCAACAGCCAAACGCAAAAGCAGCAAACATCTCGCTGTATGTCCCACATCGGAAGTGCTAAGAGAGAGCTTGCTCTCCCTGTCTTTGAGTACTGTTTTCACTGTCCCGGTTACCTCTTTGCTAACATTCTCTTCAGAGCCGCAGTGAAACCAGGAACCACGTGGAGAAGGCACCCACACTGAAAGTGCCTGGAGGGAACATTGGGGCTTCTTCTCAGTGTCTCTGACATAGGGTTTCACTGTCCCGGGAAAGTCTCTGCTAACACCGTGCAGAGCGCTGTGCCCAATGTACAGAAACGTCTTGCGGTATCTCCTACAGGGAAAGTGCCAGGAGGGAATTGTCGAGCTTGTTCTCAGTGTCTCTGAGAATTGCTCTGATTATCTGTGTGACCTCTTTGCTAAGACTCTCCAGAGAGACGTCCTCAAAACAAACACACATCTTGACATATCTCCCACATTGATCGCAGTGTCTCCAGAAACGGCATTCAAGGAGCCAGGACCTTTTCTCCCTACACTGTCCATTGAGTTGTCCTCAAAACCAATATACATCCTGCTAGATCTCCCACATGGAAAGTGCCAGGAGGGAGAAGTGGGGATTATGTTTAGACTTTCTCGGAACTGCTTCAAATCAACTAGATATCTTTGTGCTGTAAATCTCCCAACAGCCAAACGCAAAAGCAGCAAACATCTCGCTGTATGTCCCACATCCAAAGTGCCAAGAGAGAGCTTGCTCTCCCTGTCTTTGAGTACTGTTTTCACTGTCCCGGTTACCTCTTTGCTAACATTCTCTTCAGAGCCGCAGTGAAACCAGGAACCACGTGGAGAAGGCACCCACACTGAAAGTGCCTGGAGGGAACATTGGGGCTTCTTCTCAGTGTCTCTGACATAGGGTTTCACTGTCCCGGGAAAGTCTCTGCTAACACCGTGCAGAGCGCTGTGCCCAATGTACAGAAACGTCTTGCGGTATCTCCTACAGGGAAAGTGCCAGGAGGGAATTGTGGAGCTTGTTCTCAGTGTCTCTGAGAATTGCTCTGATTATCTGTGTGACCTGTTTGCTAAGACTCTCCAGAGAGACGTCCTCAAAACAAACACACATCTTGACATATCTCCCACATTGATCGCAGTGTCTCCAGAAACGGCATTCAAGGAGCCAGGACCTTTTCTCCCTACACTGTCCATTGAGTTGTCCTCAAAACCAATATACATCCTGCTATATCTCCCACATGGAAAGTGCCAGGAGGGAGAAGTGGGGATTATGTTTAGACTTTCTCGGAACTGCTTCAAATCAACTAGATATCTTTGTGCTGTAAATCTCCCAACAGCCAAACGCAAAAGCAGCAAACATCTCGCTGTATGTCCCACATCGGAAGTGCTAAGAGAGAGCTTGCTCTCCCTGTCTTTGAGTACTGTTTTCACTGTCCCGGTTACCTCTTTGCTAACATTCTCTTCAGAGCCGCAGTGAAACCAGGAACCACGTGGAGAAGGCACCCACACTGAAAGTGCCTGGAGGGAACATTGGGGCTTCTTCTCAGTGTCTCTGACATAGGGTTTCACTGTCCCGGGAAAGTCTCTGCTAACACCGTGCAGAGCGCTGTGCCCAATGTACAGAAACGTCTTGCGGTATCTCCTACAGGGAAAGTGCCAGGAGGGAATTGTGGAGCTTGTTCTCAGTGTCTCTGAGAATTGCTCTGATTATCTGTGTGACCTCTTTGCTAAGACTCTCCAGAGAGACGTCCTCAAAACAAACACACATCTTGACATATCTCCCACATTGATCGCAGTGTCTCCAGGAACGGCATTCAAGGAGCCAGGACCTTTTCTCCCTACACTGTCCATTGAGTTGTCCTCAAAACCAATATACATCCTGCTAGATCTCCCACATGGAAAGTGCCAGGAGGGAGAAGTGGGGATTATGTTTAGACTTTCTCGGAACTGCTTCAAATCAACTAGATATCTTTGTGCTGTAAATCTCCCAACAGCCAAACGCAAAAGCAGCAAACATCTCGCTGTATGTCCCACATCCAAAGTGCCAAGAGAGAGCTTGCTCTCCCTGTCTTTGAGTACTGTTTTCACTGTCCCGGTTACCTCTTTGCTAACATTCTCTTCAGAGCCGCAGTGAAACCAGGAACCACGTGGAGAAGGCACCCACACTGAAAGTGCCTGGAGGGAACATTGGGGCTTCTTCTCAGTGTCTCTGACATAGGGTTTCACTGTCCCGGGAAAGTCTCTGCTAACACCCTGCAGAGCGCTGTGCCCAATGTACAGAAACGTCTTGCGGTATCTCCTACAGGGAAAGTGCCAGGAGGGAATTGTGGAGCTTGTTCTCAGTGTCTCTGAGAATTGCTCTGATTATCTGTGTGACCTCTTTGCTAAGACTCTCCAGAGAGACGTCCTCAAAACAAACACACATCTTGACATATCTCCCACATTGATCGCAGTGTCTCCAGAAACGGCATTCAAGGAGCCAGGACCTTTTCTCCCTACACTGTCCATTGAGTTGTCCTCAAAACCAATATACATCCTGCTAGATCTCCCACATGGAAAGTGCCAGGAGGGAGAAGTGGGGATTATGTTTAGACTTTCTCGGAACTGCTTCAAATCAACTAGATATCTTTGTGCTGTAAATCTCCCAACAGCCAAACGCAAAAGCAGCAAACATCTCGCTGTATGTCCCACATCCAAAGTGCCAAGAGAGAGCTTGCTCTCCCTGTCTTTGAGTACTGTTTTCACTGTCCCGGTTACCTCTTTGCTAACATTCTCTTCAGAGCTGCAGTGAAACCAGGAACCACGTGGAGAAGGCACCCACACTGAAAGTGCCTGGAGGGAACATTGGGGCTTCTTCTCAGTGTCTCTGACATAGGGTTTCACTGTCCCGGGAAAGTCTCTGCTAACACCGTGCAGAGCGCTGTGCCCAATGTACAGAAACGTCTTGCGGTATCTCCTACAGGGAAAGTGCCAGGAGGGAATTGTCGAGCTTGTTCTCAGTGTCTCTGAGAATTGCTCTGATTATCTGTGTGACCTCTTTGCTAAGACTCTCCAGAGAGCCGTCCTCAAAACAAACACACATCTTGACATATCTCCCACATTGATCGCAGTGTCTCCAGAAACGGCATTCAAGGAGCCAGGACCTTTTCTCCCTACACTGTCCATTGAGTTGTCCTCAAAACCAATATACATCCTGCTATATCTCCCACATGGAAAGTGCCAGGAGGGAGAAGTGGGGATTATGTTTAGACTTTCTCGGAACTGCTTCAAATCAACTAGATATCTTTGTGCTGTAAATCTCCCAACAGCCAAACGCAAAAGCAGCAAACATCTCGCTGTATGTCCCACATCGGAAGTGCTAAGAGAGAGCTTGCTCTCCCTGTCTTTGAGTACTGTTTTCACTGTCCCGGTTACCTCTTTGCTAACATTCTCTTCAGAGCCGCAGTGAAACCAGGAACCACGTGGAGAAGGCACCCACACTGAAAGTGCCTGGAGGGAACATTGGGGCTTCTTCTCAGTGTCTCTGACATAGGGTTTCACTGTCCCGGGAAAGTCTCTGCTAACACCCTGCAGAGCGCTGTGCCCAATGTACAGAAACGTCTTGCGGTATCTCCTACAGGGAAAGTGCCAGGAGGGAATTGTGGAGCTTGTTCTCAGTGTCTCTGAGAATTGCTCTGATTATCTGTGTGACCTCTTTGCTAAGACTCTCCAGAGAGCCGTCCTCAAAACAAACACACATCTTGACATATCTCCCACATTGATCGCAGTGTCTCCAGAAACGGCATTCAAGGAGCCAGGACCTTTTCTCCCTACACTGTCCATTGAGTTGTCCTCAAAACCAATATACATCCTGCTAGATCTCCCACATGGAAAGTGCCAGGAGGGAGAAGTGGGGATTATGTTTAGACTTTCTCGGAACTGCTTCAAATCAACTAGATATCTTTGTGCTGTAAATCTCCCAACAGCCAAACGCAAAAGCAGCAAACATCTCGCTGTATGTCCCACATCCAAAGTGCCAAGAGAGAGCTTGCTCTCCCTGTCTTTGAGTACTGTTTTCACTGTCCCGGTTACCTCTTTGCTAACATTCTCTTCAGAGCCGCAGTGAAACCAGGAACCACGTGGAGAAGGCACCCACACTGAAAGTGCCTGGAGGGAACATTGGGGCTTCTTCTCAGTGTCTCTGACATAGGGTTTCACTGTCCCGGGAAAGTCTCTGCTAACACCCTGCAGAGCGCTGTGCCCAATGTACAGAAACGTCTTGCGGTATCTCCTACAGGGAAAGTGCCAGGAGGGAATTGTGGAGCTTGTTCTCAGTGTCTCTGAGAATTGCTCTGATTATCTGTGTGACCTCTTTGCTAAGACTCTCCAGAGAGACGTCCTCAAAACAAACACACATCTTGACATATCTCCCACATTGATCGCAGTGTCTCCAGAAACGGCATTGAAGGAGCCAGGACCTTTTCTCCCTACACTGTCCATTGAGTTGTCCTCAAAACCAATATACATCCTGCTAGATCTCCCACATGGAAAGTGCCAGGAGGGAGAAGTGGGGATTATGTTTAGACTTTCTCGGAACTGCTTCAAATCAACTAGATATCTTTGTGCTGTAAATCTCCCAACAGCCAAACGCAAAAGCAGCAAACATCTCGCTGTATGTCCCACATCGGAAGTGCTAAGAGAGAGCTTGCTCTCCCTGTCTTTGAGTACTGTTTTCACTGTCCCGGTTACCTCTTTGCTAACATTCTCTTCAGAGCCGCAGTGAAACCAGGAACCACGTGGAGAAGGCACCCACACTGAAAGTGCCTGGAGGGAACATTGGGGCTTCTTCTCAGTGTCTCTGACATAGGGTTTCACTGTCCCGGGAAAGTCTCTGCTAACACCCTGCAGAGCGCTGTGCCCAATGTACAGAAACGTCTTGCGGTATCTCCTACAGGGAAAGTGCCAGGAGGGAATTGTGGAGCTTGTTCTCAGTGTCTCTGAGAATTGCTCTGATTATCTGTGTGACCTCTTTGCTAAGACTCTCCAGAGAGCCGTCCTCAAAACAAGCACACATCTTGACATATCTCCCACATTGATCGCAGTGTCTCCAGAAACGGCATTCAAGGAGCCAGGACCTTTTCTCCCTACACTGTCCATTGAGTTGTCCTCAAAACCAATATACATCCTGCTATATCTCCCACATGGAAAGTGCCAGGAGGGAGAAGTGGGGATTATGTTTAGACTTTCTCGGAACTGCTTCAAATCAACTAGATATCTTTGTGCTGTAAATCTCCCAACAGCCAAACGCAAAAGCAGCAAACATCTCGCTGTATGTCCCACATCGGAAGTGCTAAGAGAGAGCTTGCTCTCCCTGTCTTTGAGTACTGTTTTCACTGTCCCGGTTACCTCTTTGCTAACATTCTCTTCAGAGCCGCAGTGAAACCAGGAACCACGTGGAGAAGGCACCCACACTGAAAGTGCCTGGAGGGAACATTGGGGCTTCTTCTCAGTGTCTCTGACATAGGGTTTCACTGTCCCGGGAAAGTCTCTGCTAACACCCTGCAGAGCGCTGTGCCCAATGTACAGAAACGTCTTGCGGTATCTCCTACAGGGAAAGTGCCAGGAGGGAATTGTGGAGCTTGTTCTCAGTGTCTCTGAGAATTGCTCTGATTATCTGTGTGACCTCTTTGCTAAGACTCTCCAGAGAGCCGTCCTCAAAACAAACACACATCTTGACATATCTCCCACATTGATCGCAGTGTCTCCAGAAACGGCATTCAAGGAGCCAGGACCTTTTCTCCCTACACTGTCCATTGAGTTGTCCTCAAAACCAATATACATCCTGCTAGATCTCCCACATGGAAAGTGCCAGGAGGGAGAAGTGGGGATTATGTTTAGACTTTCTCGGAACTGCTTCAAATCAACTAGATATCTTTGTGCTGTAAATCTCCCAACAGCCAAACGCAAAAGCAGCAAACATCTCGCTGTATGTCCCACATCGGAAGTGCTAAGAGAGAGCTTGCTCTCCCTGTCTTTGAGTACTGTTTTCACTGTCCCGGTTACCTCTTTGCTAACATTCTCTTCAGAGCCGCAGTGAAACCAGGAACCACGTGGAGAAGGCACCCACACTGAAAGTGCCTGGAGGGAACATTGGGGCTTCTTCTCAGTGTCTCTGACATAGGGTTTCACTGTCCCGGGAAAGTCTCTGCTAACACCCTGCAGAGCGCTGTGCCCAATGTACAGAAACGTCTTGCGGTATCTCCTACAGGGAAAGTGCCAGGAGGGAATTGTGGAGCTTGTTCTCAGTGTCTCTGAGAATTGCTCTGATTATCTGTGTGACCTCTTTGCTAAGACTCTCCAGAGAGACGTCCTCAAAACAAACACACATCTTGACATATCTCCCACATTGATCGCAGTGTCTCCAGAAACGGCATTCAAGGAGCCAGGACCTTTTCTCCCTACACTGTCCATTGAGTTGTCCTCAAAACCAATATACATCCTGCTAGATCTCCCACATGGAAAGTGCCAGGAGGGAGAAGTGGGGATTATGTTTAGACTTTCTCGGAACTGCTTCAAATCAACTAGATATCTTTGTGCTGTAAATCTCCCAACAGCCAAACGCAAAAGCAGCAAACATCTCGCTGTATGTCCCACATCCAAAGTGCCAAGAGAGAGCTTGCTCTCCCTGTCTTTGAGTACTGTTTTCACTGTCCCGGTTACCTCTTTGCTAACATTCTCTTCAGAGCCGCAGTGAAACCAGGAACCACGTGGAGAAGGCACCCACACTGAAAGTGCCTGGAGGGAACATTGGGGCTTCTTCTCAGTGTCTCTGACATAGGGTTTCACTGTCCCGGGAAAGTCTCTGCTAACACCGTGCAGAGCGCTGTGCCCAATGTACAGAAACGTCTTGCGGTATCTCCTACAGGGAAAGTGCCAGGAGGGAATTGTCGAGCTTGTTCTCAGTGTCTCTGAGAATTGCTCTGATTATCTGTGTGACCTCTTTGCTAAGACTCTCCAGAGAGCCGTCCTCAAAACAAACACACATCTTGACATATCTCCCACATTGATCGCAGTGTCTCCAGAAACGGCATTCAAGGAGCCAGGACCTTTTCTCCCTACACTGTCCATTGAGTTGTCCTCAAAACCAATATACATCCTGCTATATCTCCCACATGGAAAGTGCCAGGAGGGAGAAGTGGGGATTATGTTTAGACTTTCTCGGAACTGCTTCAAATCAACTAGATATCTTTGTGCTGTAAATCTCCCAACAGCCAAACGCAAAAGCAGCAAACATCTCGCTGTATGTCCCACATCGGAAGTGCTAAGAGAGAGCTTGCTCTCCCTGTCTTTGAGTACTGTTTTCACTGTCCCGGTTACCTCTTTGCTAACATTCTCTTCAGAGCCGCAGTGAAACCAGGAACCACGTGGAGAAGGCACCCACACTGAAAGTGCCTGGAGGGAACATTGGGGCTTCTTCTCAGTGTCTCTGACATAGGGTTTCACTGTCCCGGGAAAGTCTCTGCTAACACCCTGCAGAGCGCTGTGCCCAATGTACAGAAACGTCTTGCGGTATCTCCTACAGGGAAAGTGCCAGGAGGGAATTGTGGAGCTTGTTCTCAGTGTCTCTGAGAATTGCTCTGATTATCTGTGTGACCTCTTTGCTAAGACTCTCCAGAGAGCCGTCCTCAAAACAAACACACATCTTGACATATCTCCCACATTGATCGCAGTGTCTCCAGAAACGGCATTCAAGGAGCCAGGACCTTTTCTCCCTACACTGTCCATTGAGTTGTCCTCAAAACCAATATACATCCTGCTATATCTCCCACATGGAAAGTGCCAGGAGGGAGAAGTGGGGATTATGTTTAGACTTTCTCGGAACTGCTTCAAATCAACTAGATATCTTTGTGCTGTAAATCTCCCAACAGCCAAACGCAAAAGCAGCAAACATCTCGCTGTATGTCCCACATCGGAAGTGCTAAGAGAGAGCTTGCTCTCCCTGTCTTTGAGTACTGTTTTCACTGTCCCGGTTACCTCTTTGCTAACATTCTCTTCAGAGCCGCAGTGAAACCAGGAACCACGTGGAGAAGGCACCCACACTGAAAGTGCCTGGAGGGAACATTGGGGCTTCTTCTCAGTGTCTCTGACATAGGGTTTCACTGTCCCGGGAAAGTCTCTGCTAACACCCTGCAGAGCGCTGTGCCCAATGTACAGAAACGTCTTGCGGTATCTCCTACAGGGAAAGTGCCAGGAGGGAATTGTGGAGCTTGTTCTCAGTGTCTCTGAGAATTGCTCTGATTATCTGTGTGACCTCTTTGCTAAGACTCTCCAGAGAGACGTCCTCAAAACAAACACACATCTTGACATATCTCCCACATTGATCGCAGTGTCTCCAGAAACGGCATTGAAGGAGCCAGGACCTTTTCTCCCTACACTGTCCATTGAGTTGTCCTCAAAACCAATATACATCCTGCTAGATCTCCCACATGGAAAGTGCCAGGAGGGAGAAGTGGGGATTATGTTTAGACTTTCTCGGAACTGCTTCAAATCAACTAGATATCTTTGTGCTGTAAATCTCCCAACAGCCAAACGCAAAAGCAGCAAACATCTCGCTGTATGTCCCACATCCAAAGTGCCAAGAGAGAGCTTGCTCTCCCTGTCTTTGAGTACTGTTTTCACTGTCCCGGTTACCTCTTTGCTAACATTCTCTTCAGAGCCGCAGTGAAACCAGGAACCACGTGGAGAAGGCACCCACACTGAAAGTGCCTGGAGGGAACATTGGGGCTTCTTCTCAGTGTCTCTGACATAGGGTTTCACTGTCCCGGGAAAGTCTCTGCTAACACCCTGCAGAGCGCTGTGCCCAATGTACAGAAACGTCTTGCGGTATCTCCTACAGGGAAAGTGCCAGGAGGGAATTGTGGAGCTTGTTCTCAGTGTCTCTGAGAATTGCTCTGATTATCTGTGTGACCTCTTTGCTAAGACTCTCCAGAGAGACGTCCTCAAAACAAACACACATCTTGACATATCTCCCACATTGATCGCAGTGTCTCCAGAAACGGCATTCAAGGAGCCAGGACCTTTTCTCCCTACACTGTCCATTGAGTTGTCCTCAAAACCAATATACATCCTGCTAGATCTCCCACATGGAAAGTGCCAGGAGGGAGAAGTGGGGATTATGTTTAGACTTTCTCGGAACTGCTTCAAATCAACTAGATATCTTTGTGCTGTAAATCTCCCAACAGCCAAACGCAAAAGCAGCAAACATCTCGCTGTATGTCCCACATCCAAAGTGCCAAGAGAGAGCTTGCTCTCCCTGTCTTTGAGTACTGTTTTCACTGTCCCGGTTACCTCTTTGCTAACATTCTCTTCAGAGCTGCAGTGAAACCAGGAACCACGTGGAGAAGGCACCCACACTGAAAGTGCCTGGAGGGAACATTGGGGCTTCTTCTCAGTGTCTCTGACATAGGGTTTCACTGTCCCGGGAAAGTCTCTGCTAACACCGTGCAGAGCGCTGTGCCCAATGTACAGAAACGTCTTGCGGTATCTCCTACAGGGAAAGTGCCAGGAGGGAATTGTGGAGCTTGTTCTCAGTGTCTCTGAGAATTGCTCTGATTATCTGTGTGACCTCTTTGCTAAGACTCTCCAGAGAGCCGTCCTCAAAACAAACACACATCTTGACATATCTCCCACATTGATCGCAGTGTCTCCAGAAACGGCATTCAAGGAGCCAGGACCTTTTCTCCCTACACTGTCCATTGAGTTGTCCTCAAAACCAATATACATCCTGCTAGATCTCCCACATGGAAAGTGCCAGGAGGGAGAAGTGGGGATTATGTTTAGACTTTCTCGGAACTGCTTCAAATCAACTAGATATCTTTGTGCTGTAAATCTCCCAACAGCCAAACGCAAAAGCAGCAAACATCTCGCTGTATGTCCCACATCGGAAGTGCTAAGAGAGAGCTTGCTCTCCCTGTCTTTGAGTACTGTTTTCACTGTCCCGGTTACCTCTTTGCTAACATTCTCTTCAGAGCCGCAGTGAAACCAGGAACCACGTGGAGAAGGCACCCACACTGAAAGTGCCTGGAGGGAACATTGGGGCTTCTTCTCAGTGTCTCTGACATAGGGTTTCACTGTCCCGGGAAAGTCTCTGCTAACACCCTGCAGAGCGCTGTGCCCAATGTACAGAAACGTCTTGCGGTATCTCCTACAGGGAAAGTGCCAGGAGGGAATTGTGGAGCTTGTTCTCAGTGTCTCTGAGAATTGCTCTGATTATCTGTGTGACCTCTTTGCTAAGACTCTCCAGAGAGACGTCCTCAAAACAAACACACATCTTGACATATCTCCCACATTGATCGCAGTGTCTCCAGAAACGGCATTCAAGGAGCCAGGACCTTTTCTCCCTACACTGTCCATTGAGTTGTCCTCAAAACCAATATACATCCTGCTAGATCTCCCACATGGAAAGTGCCAGGAGGGAGAAGTGGGGATTATGTTTAGACTTTCTCGGAACTGCTTCAAATCAACTAGATATCTTTGTGCTGTAAATCTCCCAACAGCCAAACGCAAAAGCAGCAAACATCTCGCTGTATGTCCCACATCCAAAGTGCCAAGAGAGAGCTTGCTCTCCCTGTCTTTGAGTACTGTTTTCACTGTCCCGGTTACCTCTTTGCTAACATTCTCTTCAGAGCCGCAGTGAAACCAGGAACCACGTGGAGAAGGCACCCACACTGAAAGTGCCTGGAGGGAACATTGGGGCTTCTTCTCAGTGTCTCTGACATAGGGTTTCACTGTCCCGGGAAAGTCTCTGCTAACACCGTGCAGAGCGCTGTGCCCAATGTACAGAAACGTCTTGCGGTATCTCCTACAGGGAAAGTGCCAGGAGGGAATTGTGGAGCTTGTTCTCAGTGTCTCTGAGAATTGCTCTGATTATCTGTGTGACCTCTTTGCTAAGACTCTCCAGAGAGACGTCCTCAAAACAAACACACATCTTGACATATCTCCCACATTGATCGCAGTGTCTCCAGAAACGGCATTGAAGGAGCCAGGACCTTTTCTCCCTACACTGTCCATTGAGTTGTCCTCAAAACCAATATACATCCTGCTAGATCTCCCACATGGAAAGTGCCAGGAGGGAGAAGTGGGGATTATGTTTAGACTTTCTCGGAACTGCTTCAAATCAACTAGATATCTTTGTGCTGTAAATCTCCCAACAGCCAAACGCAAAAGCAGCAAACATCTCGCTGTATGTCCCACATCCAAAGTGCCAAGAGAGAGCTTGCTCTCCCTGTCTTTGAGTACTGTTTTCACTGTCCCGGTTACCTCTTTGCTAACATTCTCTTCAGAGCCGCAGTGAAACCAGGAACCACGTGGAGAAGGCACCCACACTGAAAGTGCCTGGAGGGAACATTGGGGCTTCTTCTCAGTGTCTCTGACATAGGGTTTCACTGTCCCGGGAAAGTCTCTGCTAACACCCTGCAGAGCGCTGTGCCCAATGTACAGAAACGTCTTGCGGTATCTCCTACAGGGAAAGTGCCAGGAGGGAATTGTGGAGCTTGTTCTCAGTGTCTCTGAGAATTGCTCTGATTATCTGTGTGACCTCTTTGCTAAGACTCTCCAGAGAGACGTCCTCAAAACAAACACACATCTTGACATATCTCCCACATTGATCGCAGTGTCTCCAGAAACGGCATTCAAGGAGCCAGGACCTTTTCTCCCTACACTGTCCATTGAGTTGTCCTCAAAACCAATATACATCCTGCTAGATCTCCCACATGGAAAGTGCCAGGAGGGAGAAGTGGGGATTATGTTTAGACTTTCTCGGAACTGCTTCAAATCAACTAGATATCTTTGTGCTGTAAATCTCCCAACAGCCAAACGCAAAAGCAGCAAACATCTCGCTGTATGTCCCACATCCAAAGTGCCAAGAGAGAGCTTGCTCTCCCTGTCTTTGAGTACTGTTTTCACTGTCCCGGTTACCTCTTTGCTAACATTCTCTTCAGAGCCGCAGTGAAACCAGGAACCACGTGGAGAAGGCACCCACACTGAAAGTGCCTGGAGGGAACATTGGGGCTTCTTCTCAGTGTCTCTGACATAGGGTTTCACTGTCCCGGGAAAGTCTCTGCTAACACCGTGCAGAGCGCTGTGCCCAATGTACAGAAACGTCTTGCGGTATCTCCTACAGGGAAAGTGCCAGGAGGGAATTGTGGAGCTTGTTCTCAGTGTCTCTGAGAATTGCTCTGATTATCTGTGTGACCTCTTTGCTAAGACTCTCCAGAGAGACGTCCTCAAAACAAACACACATCTTGACATATCTCCCACATTGATCGCAGTGTCTCCAGAAACGGCATTGAAGGAGCCAGGACCTTTTCTCCCTACACTGTCCATTGAGTTGTCCTCAAAACCAATATACATCCTGCTAGATCTCCCACATGGAAAGTGCCAGGAGGGAGAAGTGGGGATTATGTTTAGACTTTCTCGGAACTGCTTCAAATCAACTAGATATCTTTGTGCTGTAAATCTCCCAACAGCCAAACGCAAAAGCAGCAAACATCTCGCTGTATGTCCCACATCCAAAGTGCCAAGAGAGAGCTTGCTCTCCCTGTCTTTGAGTACTGTTTTCACTGTCCCGGTTACCTCTTTGCTAACATTCTCTTCAGAGCCGCAGTGAAACCAGGAACCACGTGGAGAAGGCACCCACACTGAAAGTGCCTGGAGGGAACATTGGGGCTTCTTCTCAGTGTCTCTGACATAGGGTTTCACTGTCCCGGGAAAGTCTCTGCTAACACCCTGCAGAGCGCTGTGCCCAATGTACAGAAACGTCTTGCGGTATCTCCTACAGGGAAAGTGCCAGGAGGGAATTGTGGAGCTTGTTCTCAGTGTCTCTGAGAATTGCTCTGATTATCTGTGTGACCTCTTTGCTAAGACTCTCCAGAGAGACGTCCTCAAAACAAACACACATCTTGACATATCTCCCACATTGATCGCAGTGTCTCCAGAAACGGCATTGAAGGAGCCAGGACCTTTTCTCCCTACACTGTCCATTGAGTTGTCCTCAAAACCAATATACATCCTGCTAGATCTCCCACATGGAAAGTGCCAGGAGGGAGAAGTGGGGATTATGTTTAGACTTTCTCGGAACTGCTTCAAATCAACTAGATATCTTTGTGCTGTAAATCTCCCAACAGCCAAACGCAAAAGCAGCAAACATCTCGCTGTATGTCCCACATCGGAAGTGCTAAGAGAGAGCTTGCTCTCCCTGTCTTTGAGTACTGTTTTCACTGTCCCGGTTACCTCTTTGCTAACATTCTCTTCAGAGCCGCAGTGAAACCAGGAACCACGTGGAGAAGGCACCCACACTGAAAGTGCCTGGAGGGAACATTGGGGCTTCTTCTCAGTGTCTCTGACATAGGGTTTCACTGTCCCGGGAAAGTCTCTGCTAACACCCTGCAGAGCGCTGTGCCCAATGTACAGAAACGTCTTGCGGTATCTCCTACAGGGAAAGTGCCAGGAGGGAATTGTGGAGCTTGTTCTCAGTGTCTCTGAGAATTGCTCTGATTATCTGTGTGACCTCTTTGCTAAGACTCTCCAGAGAGCCGTCCTCAAAACAAACACACATCTTGACATATCTCCCACATTGATCGCAGTGTCTCCAGAAACGGCATTCAAGGAGCCAGGACCTTTTCTCCCTACACTGTCCATTGAGTTGTCCTCAAAACCAATATACATCCTGCTATATCTCCCACATGGAAAGTGCCAGGAGGGAGAAGTGGGGATTATGTTTAGACTTTCTCGGAACTGCTTCAAATCAACTAGATATCTTTGTGCTGTAAATCTCCCAACAGCCAAACGCAAAAGCAGCAAACATCTCGCTGTATGTCCCACATCGGAAGTGCTAAGAGAGAGCTTGCTCTCCCTGTCTTTGAGTACTGTTTTCACTGTCCCGGTTACCTCTTTGCTAACATTCTCTTCAGAGCCGCAGTGAAACCAGGAACCACGTGGAGAAGGCACCCACACTGAAAGTGCCTGGAGGGAACATTGGGGCTTCTTCTCAGTGTCTCTGACATAGGGTTTCACTGTCCCGGGAAAGTCTCTGCTAACACCCTGCAGAGCGCTGTGCCCAATGTACAGAAACGTCTTGCGGTATCTCCTACAGGGAAAGTGCCAGGAGGGAATTGTGGAGCTTGTTCTCAGTGTCTCTGAGAATTGCTCTGATTATCTGTGTGACCTCTTTGCTAAGACTCTCCAGAGAGACGTCCTCAAAACAAACACACATCTTGACATATCTCCCACATTGATCGCAGTGTCTCCAGAAACGGCATTGAAGGAGCCAGGACCTTTTCTCCCTACACTGTCCATTGAGTTGTCCTCAAAACCAATATACATCCTGCTAGATCTCCCACATGGAAAGTGCCAGGAGGGAGAAGTGGGGATTATGTTTAGACTTTCTCGGAACTGCTTCAAATCAACTAGATATCTTTGTGCTGTAAATCTCCCAACAGCCAAACGCAAAAGCAGCAAACATCTCGCTGTATGTCCCACATCCAAAGTGCCAAGAGAGAGCTTGCTCTCCCTGTCTTTGAGTACTGTTTTCACTGTCCCGGTTACCTCTTTGCTAACATTCTCTTCAGAGCCGCAGTGAAACCAGGAACCACGTGGAGAAGGCACCCACACTGAAAGTGCCTGGAGGGAACATTGGGGCTTCTTCTCAGTGTCTCTGACATAGGGTTTCACTGTCCCGGGAAAGTCTCTGCTAACACCCTGCAGAGCGCTGTGCCCAATGTACAGAAACGTCTTGCGGTATCTCCTACAGGGAAAGTGCCAGGAGGGAATTGTGGAGCTTGTTCTCAGTGTCTCTGAGAATTGCTCTGATTATCTGTGTGACCTCTTTGCTAAGACTCTCCAGAGAGACGTCCTCAAAACAAACACACATCTTGACATATCTCCCACATTGATCGCAGTGTCTCCAGAAACGGCATTCAAGGAGCCAGGACCTTTTCTCCCTACACTGTCCATTGAGTTGTCCTCAAAACCAATATACATCCTGCTAGATCTCCCACATGGAAAGTGCCAGGAGGGAGAAGTGGGGATTATGTTTAGACTTTCTCGGAACTGCTTCAAATCAACTAGATATCTTTGTGCTGTAAATCTCCCAACAGCCAAACGCAAAAGCAGCAAACATCTCGCTGTATGTCCCACATCCAAAGTGCCAAGAGAGAGCTTGCTCTCCCTGTCTTTGAGTACTGTTTTCACTGTCCCGGTTACCTCTTTGCTAACATTCTCTTCAGAGCTGCAGTGAAACCAGGAACCACGTGGAGAAGGCACCCACACTGAAAGTGCCTGGAGGGAACATTGGGGCTTCTTCTCAGTGTCTCTGACATAGGGTTTCACTGTCCCGGGAAAGTCTCTGCTAACACCGTGCAGAGCGCTGTGCCCAATGTACAGAAACGTCTTGCGGTATCTCCTACAGGGAAAGTGCCAGGAGGGAATTGTGGAGCTTGTTCTCAGTGTCTCTGAGAATTGCTCTGATTATCTGTGTGACCTCTTTGCTAAGACTCTCCAGAGAGCCGTCCTCAAAACAAACACACATCTTGACATATCTCCCACATTGATCGCAGTGTCTCCAGAAACGGCATTCAAGGAGCCAGGACCTTTTCTCCCTACACTGTCCATTGAGTTGTCCTCAAAACCAATATACATCCTGCTAGATCTCCCACATGGAAAGTGCCAGGAGGGAGAAGTGGGGATTATGTTTAGACTTTCTCGGAACTGCTTCAAATCAACTAGATATCTTTGTGCTGTAAATCTCCCAACAGCCAAACGCAAAAGCAGCAAACATCTCGCTGTATGTCCCACATCGGAAGTGCTAAGAGAGAGCTTGCTCTCCCTGTCTTTGAGTACTGTTTTCACTGTCCCGGTTACCTCTTTGCTAACATTCTCTTCAGAGCCGCAGTGAAACCAGGAACCACGTGGAGAAGGCACCCACACTGAAAGTGCCTGGAGGGAACATTGGGGCTTCTTCTCAGTGTCTCTGACATAGGGTTTCACTGTCCCGGGAAAGTCTCTGCTAACACCCTGCAGAGCGCTGTGCCCAATGTACAGAAACGTCTTGCGGTATCTCCTACAGGGAAAGTGCCAGGAGGGAATTGTGGAGCTTGTTCTCAGTGTCTCTGAGAATTGCTCTGATTATCTGTGTGACCTCTTTGCTAAGACTCTCCAGAGAGACGTCCTCAAAACAAACACACATCTTGACATATCTCCCACATTGATCGCAGTGTCTCCAGAAACGGCATTCAAGGAGCCAGGACCTTTTCTCCCTACACTGTCCATTGAGTTGTCCTCAAAACCAATATACATCCTGCTAGATCTCCCACATGGAAAGTGCCAGGAGGGAGAAGTGGGGATTATGTTTAGACTTTCTCGGAACTGCTTCAAATCAACTAGATATCTTTGTGCTGTAAATCTCCCAACAGCCAAACGCAAAAGCAGCAAACATCTCGCTGTATGTCCCACATCCAAAGTGCCAAGAGAGAGCTTGCTCTCCCTGTCTTTGAGTACTGTTTTCACTGTCCCGGTTACCTCTTTGCTAACATTCTCTTCAGAGCCGCAGTGAAACCAGGAACCACGTGGAGAAGGCACCCACACTGAAAGTGCCTGGAGGGAACATTGGGGCTTCTTCTCAGTGTCTCTGACATAGGGTTTCACTGTCCCGGGAAAGTCTCTGCTAACACCGTGCAGAGCGCTGTGCCCAATGTACAGAAACGTCTTGCGGTATCTCCTACAGGGAAAGTGCCAGGAGGGAATTGTGGAGCTTGTTCTCAGTGTCTCTGAGAATTGCTCTGATTATCTGTGTGACCTCTTTGCTAAGACTCTCCAGAGAGACGTCCTCAAAACAAACACACATCTTGACATATCTCCCACATTGATCGCAGTGTCTCCAGAAACGGCATTGAAGGAGCCAGGACCTTTTCTCCCTACACTGTCCATTGAGTTGTCCTCAAAACCAATATACATCCTGCTAGATCTCCCACATGGAAAGTGCCAGGAGGGAGAAGTGGGGATTATGTTTAGACTTTCTCGGAACTGCTTCAAATCAACTAGATATCTTTGTGCTGTAAATCTCCCAACAGCCAAACGCAAAAGCAGCAAACATCTCGCTGTATGTCCCACATCCAAAGTGCCAAGAGAGAGCTTGCTCTCCCTGTCTTTGAGTACTGTTTTCACTGTCCCGGTTACCTCTTTGCTAACATTCTCTTCAGAGCCGCAGTGAAACCAGGAACCACGTGGAGAAGGCACCCACACTGAAAGTGCCTGGAGGGAACATTGGGGCTTCTTCTCAGTGTCTCTGACATAGGGTTTCACTGTCCCGGGAAAGTCTCTGCTAACACCCTGCAGAGCGCTGTGCCCAATGTACAGAAACGTCTTGCGGTATCTCCTACAGGGAAAGTGCCAGGAGGGAATTGTGGAGCTTGTTCTCAGTGTCTCTGAGAATTGCTCTGATTATCTGTGTGACCTCTTTGCTAAGACTCTCCAGAGAGACGTCCTCAAAACAAACACACATCTTGACATATCTCCCACATTGATCGCAGTGTCTCCAGAAACGGCATTCAAGGAGCCAGGACCTTTTCTCCCTACACTGTCCATTGAGTTGTCCTCAAAACCAATATACATCCTGCTAGATCTCCCACATGGAAAGTGCCAGGAGGGAGAAGTGGGGATTATGTTTAGACTTTCTCGGAACTGCTTCAAATCAACTAGATATCTTTGTGCTGTAAATCTCCCAACAGCCAAACGCAAAAGCAGCAAACATCTCGCTGTATGTCCCACATCCAAAGTGCCAAGAGAGAGCTTGCTCTCCCTGTCTTTGAGTACTGTTTTCACTGTCCCGGTTACCTCTTTGCTAACATTCTCTTCAGAGCCGCAGTGAAACCAGGAACCACGTGGAGAAGGCACCCACACTGAAAGTGCCTGGAGGGAACATTGGGGCTTCTTCTCAGTGTCTCTGACATAGGGTTTCACTGTCCCGGGAAAGTCTCTGCTAACACCGTGCAGAGCGCTGTGCCCAATGTACAGAAACGTCTTGCGGTATCTCCTACAGGGAAAGTGCCAGGAGGGAATTGTGGAGCTTGTTCTCAGTGTCTCTGAGAATTGCTCTGATTATCTGTGTGACCTCTTTGCTAAGACTCTCCAGAGAGACGTCCTCAAAACAAACACACATCTTGACATATCTCCCACATTGATCGCAGTGTCTCCAGAAACGGCATTGAAGGAGCCAGGACCTTTTCTCCCTACACTGTCCATTGAGTTGTCCTCAAAACCAATATACATCCTGCTAGATCTCCCACATGGAAAGTGCCAGGAGGGAGAAGTGGGGATTATGTTTAGACTTTCTCGGAACTGCTTCAAATCAACTAGATATCTTTGTGCTGTAAATCTCCCAACAGCCAAACGCAAAAGCAGCAAACATCTCGCTGTATGTCCCACATCCAAAGTGCCAAGAGAGAGCTTGCTCTCCCTGTCTTTGAGTACTGTTTTCACTGTCCCGGTTACCTCTTTGCTAACATTCTCTTCAGAGCCGCAGTGAAACCAGGAACCACGTGGAGAAGGCACCCACACTGAAAGTGCCTGGAGGGAACATTGGGGCTTCTTCTCAGTGTCTCTGACATAGGGTTTCACTGTCCCGGGAAAGTCTCTGCTAACACCCTGCAGAGCGCTGTGCCCAATGTACAGAAACGTCTTGCGGTATCTCCTACAGGGAAAGTGCCAGGAGGGAATTGTGGAGCTTGTTCTCAGTGTCTCTGAGAATTGCTCTGATTATCTGTGTGACCTCTTTGCTAAGACTCTCCAGAGAGACGTCCTCAAAACAAACACACATCTTGACATATCTCCCACATTGATCGCAGTGTCTCCAGAAACGGCATTGAAGGAGCCAGGACCTTTTCTCCCTACACTGTCCATTGAGTTGTCCTCAAAACCAATATACATCCTGCTAGATCTCCCACATGGAAAGTGCCAGGAGGGAGAAGTGGGGATTATGTTTAGACTTTCTCGGAACTGCTTCAAATCAACTAGATATCTTTGTGCTGTAAATCTCCCAACAGCCAAACGCAAAAGCAGCAAACATCTCGCTGTATGTCCCACATCGGAAGTGCTAAGAGAGAGCTTGCTCTCCCTGTCTTTGAGTACTGTTTTCACTGTCCCGGTTACCTCTTTGCTAACATTCTCTTCAGAGCCGCAGTGAAACCAGGAACCACGTGGAGAAGGCACCCACACTGAAAGTGCCTGGAGGGAACATTGGGGCTTCTTCTCAGTGTCTCTGACATAGGGTTTCACTGTCCCGGGAAAGTCTCTGCTAACACCCTGCAGAGCGCTGTGCCCAATGTACAGAAACGTCTTGCGGTATCTCCTACAGGGAAAGTGCCAGGAGGGAATTGTGGAGCTTGTTCTCAGTGTCTCTGAGAATTGCTCTGATTATCTGTGTGACCTCTTTGCTAAGACTCTCCAGAGAGACGTCCTCAAAACAAACACACATCTTGACATATCTCCCACATTGATCGCAGTGTCTCCAGAAACGGCATTGAAGGAGCCAGGACCTTTTCTCCCTACACTGTCCATTGAGTTGTCCTCAAAACCAATATACATCCTGCTAGATCTCCCACATGGAAAGTGCCAGGAGGGAGAAGTGGGGATTATGTTTAGACTTTCTCGGAACTGCTTCAAATCAACTAGATATCTTTGTGCTGTAAATCTCCCAACAGCCAAACGCAAAAGCAGCAAACATCTCGCTGTATGTCCCACATCCAAAGTGCCAAGAGAGAGCTTGCTCTCCCTGTCTTTGAGTACTGTTTTCACTGTCCCGGTTACCTCTTTGCTAACATTCTCTTCAGAGCCGCAGTGAAACCAGGAACCACGTGGAGAAGGCACCCACACTGAAAGTGCCTGGAGGGAACATTGGGGCTTCTTCTCAGTGTCTCTGACATAGGGTTTCACTGTCCCGGGAAAGTCTCTGCTAACACCCTGCAGAGCGCTGTGCCCAATGTACAGAAACGTCTTGCGGTATCTCCTACAGGGAAAGTGCCAGGAGGGAATTGTGGAGCTTGTTCTCAGTGTCTCTGAGAATTGCTCTGATTATCTGTGTGACCTCTTTGCTAAGACTCTCCAGAGAGCCGTCCTCAAAACAAACACACATCTTGACATATCTCCCACATTGATCGCAGTGTCTCCAGAAACGGCATTGAAGGAGCCAGGACCTTTTCTCCCTACACTGTCCATTGAGTTGTCCTCAAAACCAATATACATCCTGCTAGATCTCCCACATGGAAAGTGCCAGGAGGGAGAAGTGGGGATTATGTTTAGACTTTCTCGGAACTGCTTCAAATCAACTAGATATCTTTGTGCTGTAAATCTCCCAACAGCCAAACGCAAAAGCAGCAAACATCTCGCTGTATGTCCCACATCGGAAGTGCTAAGAGAGAGCTTGCTCTCCCTGTCTTTGAGTACTGTTTTCACTGTCCCAGTTACCTCTTTGCTAACATTCTCTTCAGAGCCGCAGTGAAACCAGGAACCACGTGGAGAAGGCACCCACACTGAAAGTGCCTGGAGGGAACATTGGGGCTTCTTCTCAGTGTCTCTGACATAGGGTTTCACTGTCCCGGGAAAGTCTCTGCTAACACCCTGCAGAGCGCTGTGCCCAATGTACAGAAACGTCTTGCGGTATCTCCTACAGGGAAAGTGCCAGGAGGGAATTGTGGAGCTTGTTCTCAGTGTCTCTGAGAATTGCTCTGATTATCTGTGTGACCTCTTTGCTAAGACTCTCCAGAGAGCCGTCCTCAAAACAAACACACATCTTGACATATCTCCCACATTGATCGCAGTGTCTCCAGGAACGGCATTCAAGGAGCCAGGACCTTTTCTCCCTACACTGTCCATTGAGTTGTCCTCAAAACCAATATACATCCTGCTAGATCTCCCACATGGAAAGTGCCAGGAGGGAGAAGTGGGGATTTTGTTTAGACTTTCTCGGAACTGCTTCAAATCAACTAGATATCTTTGTGCTGTAAATCTCCCAACAGCCAAACGCAAAAGCAGAAAACATCTCGCTGTATGTCCCACATCCAAAGTGCCAAGAGAGAGCTTGCTCTCCCTGTCTTTGAGTACTGTTTTCACTGTCCCGGTTACCTCTTTGCTAACATTCTCTTCAGAGCCGCAGTGAAACCAGGAACCACGTGGAGAAGGCACCCACACTGAAAGTGCCTGGAGGGAACATTGGGGCTTCTTCTCAGTGTCTCTGACATAGGGTTTCACTGTCCCGGGAAAGTCTCTGCTAACACCCTGCAGAGCGCTGTGCCCAATGTACAGAAACGTCTTGCGGTATCTCCTACAGGGAAAGTGCCAGGAGGGAATTGTGGAGCTTGTTCTCAGTGTCTCTGAGAATTGCTCTGATTATCTGTGTGACCTCTTTGCTAAGACTCTCCAGAGAGACGTCCTCAAAACAAACACACATCTTGACATATCTCCCACATTGATCGCAGTGTCTCCAGAAACGGCATTGAAGGAGCCAGGACCTTTTCTCCCTACACTGTCCATTGAGTTGTCCTCAAAACCAATATACATCCTGCTAGATCTCCCACATGGAAAGTGCCAGGAGGGAGAAGTGGGGATTATGTTTAGACTTTCTCGGAACTGCTTCAAATCAACTAGATATCTTTGTGCTGTAAATCTCCCAACAGCCAAACGCAAAAGCAGAAAACATCTCGCTGTATGTCCCACATCCAAAGTGCCAAGAGAGAGCTTGCTCTCCCTGTCTTTGAGTACTGTTTTCACTGTCCCGGTTACCTCTTTGCTAACATTCTCTTCAGAGCCGCAGTGAAACCAGGAACCACGTGGAGAAGGCACCCACACTGAAAGTGCCTGGAGGGAACATTGGGGCTTCTTCTCAGTGTCTCTGACATAGGGTTTCACTGTCCCGGGAAAGTCTCTGCTAACACCCTGCAGAGCGCTGTGCCCAATGTACAGAAACGTCTTGCGGTATCTCCTACAGGGAAAGTGCCAGGAGGGAATTGTGGAGCTTGTTCTCAGTGTCTCTGAGAATTGCTCTGATTATCTGTGTGACCTCTTTGCTAAGACTCTCCAGAGAGACGTCCTCAAAACAAACACACATCTTGACATATCTCCCACATTGATCGCAGTGTCTCCAGAAACGGCATTCAAGGAGCCAGGACCTTTTCTCCCTACACTGTCCATTGAGTTGTCCTCAAAACCAATATACATCCTGCTAGATCTCCCACATGGAAAGTGCCAGGAGGGAGAAGTGGGGATTATGTTTAGACTTTCTCGGAACTGCTTCAAATCAACTAGATATCTTTGTGCTGTAAATCTCCCAACAGCCAAACGCAAAAGCAGCAAACATCTCGCTGTATGTCCCACATCGGAAGTGCTAAGAGAGAGCTTGCTCTCCCTGTCTTTGAGTACTGTTTTCACTGTCCCGGTTACCTCTTTGCTAACATTCTCTTCAGAGCCGCAGTGAAACCAGGAACCACGTGGAGAAGGCACCCACACTGAAAGTGCCTGGAGGGAACATTGGGGCTTCTTCTCAGTGTCTCTGACATAGGGTTTCACTGTCCCGGGAAACTCTCTGCTAACACCCTGCAGAGCGCTGTGCCCAATGTACAGAAACGTCTTGCGGTATCTCCTACAGGGAAAGTGCCAGGAGGGAATTGTGGAGCTTGTTCTCAGTGTCTCTGAGAATTGCTCTGATTATCTGTGTGACCTCTTTGCTAAGACTCTCCAGAGAGACGTCCTCAAAACAAACACACATCTTGACATATCTCCCACATTGATCGCAGTGTCTCCAGAAACGGCATTGAAGGAGCCAGGACCTTTTCTCCCTACACTGTCCATTGAGTTGTCCTCAAAACCAATATACATCCTGCTAGATCTCCCACATGGAAAGTGCCAGGAGGGAGAAGTGGGGATTATGTTTAGACTTTCTCGGAACTGCTTCAAATCAACTAGATATCTTTGTGCTGTAAATCTCCCAACAGCCAAACGCAAAAGCAGCAAACATCTCGCTGTATGTCCCACATCCAAAGTGCCAAGAGAGAGCTTGCTCTCCCTGTCTTTGAGTACTGTTTTCACTGTCCCGGTTACCTCTTTGCTAACATTCTCTTCAGAGCCGCAGTGAAACCAGGAACCACGTGGAGAAGGCACCCACACTGAAAGTGCCTGGAGGGAACATTGGGGCTTCTTCTCAGTGTCTCTGACATAGGGTTTCACTGTCCCGGGAAAGTCTCTGCTAACACCGTGCAGAGCGCTGTGCCCAATGTACAGAAACGTCTTGCGGTATCTCCTACAGGGAAAGTGCCAGGAGGGAATTGTGGAGCTTGTTCTCAGTGTCTCTGAGAATTGCTCTGATTATCTGTGTGACCTCTTTGCTAAGACTCTCCAGAGAGCCGTCCTCAAAACAAACACACATCTTGACATATCTCCCACATTGATCGCAGTGTCTCCAGAAACGGCATTCAAGGAGCCAGGACCTTTTCTCCCTACACTGTCCATTGAGTTGTCCTCAAAACCAATATACATCCTGCTAGATCTCCCACATGGAAAGTGCCAGGAGGGAGAAGTGGGGATTATGTTTAGACTTTCTCAGAACTGCTTCAAATCAACTAGATATCTTTGTGCTGTAAATCTCCCAACAGCCAAACGCAAAAGCAGCAAACATCTCGCTGTATGTCCCACATCGGAAGTGCTAAGAGAGAGCTTGCTCTCCCTGTCTTTGAGTACTGTTTTCACTGTCCCGGTTACCTCTTTGCTAACATTCTCTTCAGAGCCGCAGTGAAACCAGGAACCACGTGGAGAAGGCACCCACACTGAAAGTGCCTGGAGGGAACATTGGGGCTTCTTCTCAGTGTCTCTGACATAGGGTTTCACTGTCCCGGGAAACTCTCTGCTAACACCCTGCAGAGCGCTGTGCCCAATGTACAGAAACGTCTTGCGGTATCTCCTACAGGGAAAGTGCCAGGAGGGAATTGTGGAGCTTGTTCTCAGTGTCTCTGAGAATTGCTCTGATTATCTGTGTGACCTCTTTGCTAAGACTCTCCAGAGAGACGTCCTCAAAACAAACACACATCTTGACATATCTCCCACATTGATCGCAGTGTCTCCAGAAACGGCATTCAAGGAGCCAGGACCTTTTCTCCCTACACTGTCCATTGAGTTGTCCTCAAAACCAATATACATCCTGCTAGATCTCCCACATGGAAAGTGCCAGGAGGGAGAAGTGGGGATTATGTTTAGACTTTCTCGGAACTGCTTCAAATCAACTAGATATCTTTGTGCTGTAAATCTCCCAACAGCCAAACGCAAAAGCAGCAAACATCTCGCTGTATGTCCCACATCGGAAGTGCCAAGAGAGAGCTTGCTCTCCCTGTCTTTGAGTACTGTTTTCACTGTCCCGGTTACCTCTTTGCTAACATTCTCTTCAGAGCCGCAGTGAAACCAGGAACCACGTGGAGAAGGCACCCACACTGAAAGTGCCTGGAGGGAACATTGGGGCTTCTTCTCAGTGTCTCTGACATAGGGTTTCACTGTCCCGGGAAAGTCTCTGCTAACACCGTGCAGAGCGCTGTGCCCAATGTACAGAAACGTCTTGCGGTATCTCCTACAGGGAAAGTGCCAGGAGGGAATTGTGGAGCTTGTTCTCAGTGTCTCTGAGAATTGCTCTGATTATCTGTGTGACCTCTTTGCTAAGACTCTCCAGAGAGACGTCCTCAAAACAAACACACATCTTGACATATCTCCCACATTGATCGCAGTGTCTCCAGGAACGGCATTCAAGGAGCCAGGACCTTTTCTCCCTACACTGTCCATTGAGTTGTCCTCAAAACCAATATACATCCTGCTAGATCTCCCACATGGAAAGTGCCAGGAGGGAGAAGTGGGGATTATGTTTAGACTTTCTCGGAACTGCTTCAAATCAACTAGATATCTTTGTGCTGTAAATCTCCCAACAGCCAAACGCAAAAGCAGCAAACATCTCGCTGTATGTCCCACATCGGAAGTGCCAAGAGAGAGCTTGCTCTCCCTGTCTTTGAGTACTGTTTTCACTGTCCCGGTTACCTCTTTGCTAACATTCTCTTCAGAGCCGCAGTGAAACCAGGAACCACGTGGAGAAGGCACCCACACTGAAAGTGCCTGGAGGGAACATTGGGGCTTCTTCTCAGTGTCTCTGACATAGGGTTTCACTGTCCCGGGAAAGTCTCTGCTAACACCGTGCAGAGCGCTGTGCCCAATGTACAGAAACGTCTTGCGGTATCTCCTACAGGGAAAGTGCCAGGAGGGAATTGTGGAGCTTGTTCTCAGTGTCTCTGAGAATTGCTCTGATTATCTGTGTGACCTCTTTGCTAAGACTCTCCAGAGAGACGTCCTCAAAACAAACACACATCTTGACATATCTCCCACATTGATCGCAGTGTCTCCAGGAACGGCATTCAAGGAGCCAGGACCTTTTCTCCCTACACTGTCCATTGAGTTGTCCTCAAAACCAATATACATCCTGCTAGATCTCCCACATGGAAAGTGCCAGGAGGGAGAAGTGGGGATTATGTTTAGACTTTCTCGGAACTGCTTCAAATCAACTAGATATCTTTGTGCTGTAAATCTCCCAACAGCCAAACGCAAAAGCAGAAAACATCTCGCTGTATGTCCCACATCCAAAGTGCCAAGAGAGAGCTTGCTCTCCCTGTCTTTGAGTACTGTTTTCACTGTCCCGGTTACCTCTTTGCTAACATTCTCTTCAGAGCCGCAGTGAAACCAGGAACCACGTGGAGAAGGCACCCACACTGAAAGTGCCTGGAGGGAACATTGGGGCTTCTTCTCAGTGTCTCTGACATAGGGTTTCACTGTCCTGGGAAAGTCTCTGCTAACACCGTGCAGAGCGCTGTGCCCAATGTACAGAAACGTCTTGCGGTATCTCCTACAGGGAAAGTGCCAGGAGGGAATTGTCGAGCTTGTTCTCAGTGTCTCTGAGAATTGCTCTGATTATCTGTGTGACCTCTTTGCTAAGACTCTCCAGAGAGCCGTCCTCAAAACAAACACACATCTTGACATATCTCCCACATTGATCGCAGTGTCTCCAGAAACGGCATTCAAGGAGCCAGGACCTTTTCTCCCTACACTGTCCATTGAGTTGTCCTCAAAACCAATATACATCCTGCTATATGTCCCACATGGAAAGTGCCAGGAGGGAGAAGTGGGGATTATGTTTAGACTTTCTCGGAACTGCTTCAAATCAACTAGATATCTTTGTGCTGTAAATCTCCCAACAGCCAAACGCAAAAGCAGCAAACATCTCGCTGTATGTCCCACATCGGAAGTGCCAAGAGAGAGCTTGCTCTCCCTGTCTTTGAGTACTGTTTTCACTGTCCCGGTTACCTCTTTGCTAACATTCTCTTCAGAGCCGCAGTGAAACCAGGAACCACGTGGAGAAGGCACCCACACTGAAAGTGCCTGGAGGGAACATTGGGGCTTCTTCTCAGTGTCTCTGACATAGGGTTTCACTGTCCCGGGAAACTCTCTGCTAACACCCTGCAGAGCGCTGTGCCCAATGTACAGAAACGTCTTGCGGTATCTCCTACAGGGAAAGTGCCAGGAGGGAATTGTGGAGCTTGTTCTCAGTGTCTCTGAGAATTGCTCTGATTATCTGTGTGACCTCTTTGCTAAGACTCTCCAGAGAGACGTCCTCAAAACAAACACACATCTTGACATATCTCCCACATTGATCGCAGTGTCTCCAGAAACGGCATTCAAGGAGCCAGGACCTTTTCTCCCTACACTGTCCATTGAGTTGTCCTCAAAACCAATATACATCCTGCTAGATCTCCCACATGGAAAGTGCCAGGAGGGAGAAGTGGGGATTATGTTTAGACTTTCTCGGAACTGCTTCAAATCAACTAGATATCTTTGTGCTGTAAATCTCCCAACAGCCAAACGCAAAAGCAGAAAACATCTCGCTGTATGTCCCACATCCAAAGTGCCAAGAGAGAGCTTGCTCTCCCTGTCTTTGAGTACTGTTTTCACTGTCCCGGTTACCTCTTTGCTAACATTCTCTTCAGAGCCGCAGTGAAACCAGGAACCACGTGGAGAAGGCACCCACACTGAAAGTGCCTGGAGGGAACATTGGGGCTTCTTCTCAGTGTCTCTGACATAGGGTTTCACTGTCCCGGGAAAGTCTCTGCTAACACCGTGCAGAGCGCTGTGCCCAATGTACAGAAACGTCTTGCGGTATCTCCTACAGGGAAAGTGCCAGGAGGGAATTGTGGAGCTTGTTCTCAGTGTCTCTGAGAATTGCTCTGATTATCTGTGTGACCTCTTTGCTAAGACTCTCCAGAGAGCCGTCCTCAAAACAAACACACATCTTGACATATCTCCCACATTGATCGCAGTGTCTCCAGAAACGGCATTCAAGGAGCCAGGACCTTTTCTCCCTACACTGTCCATTGAGTTGTCCTCAAAACCAATATACATCCTGCTAGATCTCCCACATGGAAAGTGCCAGGAGGGAGAAGTGGGGATTATGTTTAGACTTTCTCGGAACTGCTTCAAATCAACTAGATATCTTTGTGCTGTAAATCTCCCAACAGCCAAACGCAAAAGCAGCAAACATCTCGCTGTATGTCCCACATCCAAAGTGCTAAGAGAGAGCTTGCTCTCCCTGTCTTTGAGTACTGTTTTCACTGTCCCGGTTACCTCTTTGCTAACATTCTCTTCAGAGCCGCAGTGAAACCAGGAACCACGTGGAGAAGGCACCCACACTGAAAGTGCCTGGAGGGAACATTGGGGCTTCTTCTCAGTGTCTCTGACATAGGGTTTCACTGTCCCGGGAAAGTCTCTGCTAACACCGTGCAGAGCGCTGTGCCCAATGTACAGAAACGTCTTGCGGTATCTCCTACAGGGAAAGTGCCAGGAGGGAATTGTCGAGCTTGTTCTCAGTGTCTCTGAGAATTGCTCTGATTATCTGTGTGACCTCTTTGCTAAGACTCTCCAGAGAGACGTCCTCAAAACAAACACACATCTTGACATATCTCCCACATTGATCGCAGTGTCTCCAGAAACGGCATTCAAGGAGCCAGGACCTTTTCTCCCTACACTGTCCATTGAGTTGTCCTCAAAACCAATATACATCCTGCTAGATCTCCCACATGGAAAGTGCCAGGAGGGAGAAGTGGGGATTATGTTTAGACTTTCTCGGAACTGCTTCAAATCAACTAGATATCTTTGTGCTGTAAATCTCCCAACAGCCAAACGCAAAAGCAGCAAACATCTCGCTGTATGTCCCACATCGGAAGTGCTAAGAGAGAGCTTGCTCTCCCTGTCTTTGAGTACTGTTTTCACTGTCCCGGTTACCTCTTTGCTAACATTCTCTTCAGAGCCGCAGTGAAACCAGGAACCACGTGGAGAAGGCACCCACACTGAAAGTGCCTGGAGGGAACATTGGGGCTTCTTCTCAGTGTCTCTGACATAGGGTTTCACTGTCCCGGGAAAGTCTCTGCTAACACCCTGCAGAGCGCTGTGCCCAATGTACAGAAACGTCTTGCGGTATCTCCTACAGGGAAAGTGCCAGGAGGGAATTGTGGAGCTTGTTCTCAGTGTCTCTGAGAATTGCTCTGATTATCTGTGTGACCTCTTTGCTAAGACTCTCCAGAGAGACGTCCTCAAAACAAACACACATCTTGACATATCTCCCACATTGATCGCAGTGTCTCCAGAAACGGCATTCAAGGAGCCAGGACCTTTTCTCCCTACACTGTCCATTGAGTTGTCCTCAAAACCAATATACATCCTGCTAGATCTCCCACATGGAAAGTGCCAGGAGGGAGAAGTGGGGATTATGTTTAGACTTTCTCGGAACTGCTTCAAATCAACTAGATATCTTTGTGCTGTAAATCTCCCAACAGCCAAACGCAAAAGCAGCAAACATCTCGCTGTATGTCCCACATCGGAAGTGCTAAGAGAGAGCTTGCTCTCCCTGTCTTTGAGTACTGTTTTCACTGTCCCGGTTACCTCTTTGCTAACATTCTCTTCAGAGCCGCAGTGAAACCAGGAACCACGTGGAGAAGGCACCCACACTGAAAGTGCCTGGAGGGAACATTGGGGCTTCTTCTCAGTGTCTCTGACATAGGGTTTCACTGTCCCGGGAAACTCTCTGCTAACACCCTGCAGAGCGCTGTGCCCAATGTACAGAAACGTCTTGCGGTATCTCCTACAGGGAAAGTGCCAGGAGGGAATTGTCGAGCTTGTTCTCAGTGTCTCTGAGAATTGCTCTGATTATCTGTGTGACCTCTTTGCTAAGACTCTCCAGAGAGACGTCCTCAAAACAAACACACATCTTGACATATCTCCCACATTGATCGCAGTGTCTCCAGAAACGGCATTCAAGGAGCCAGGACCTTTTCTCCCTACACTGTCCATTGAGTTGTCCTCAAAACCAATATACATCCTGCTAGATCTCCCACATGGAAAGTGCCAGGAGGGAGAAGTGGGGATTATGTTTAGACTTTCTCGGAACTGCTTCAAATCAACTAGATATCTTTGTGCTGTAAATCTCCCAACAGCCAAACGCAAAAGCAGCAAACATCTCGCTGTATGTCCCACATCGGAAGTGCTAAGAGAGAGCTTGCTCTCCCTGTCTTTGAGTACTGTTTTCACTGTCCCGGTTACCTCTTTGCTAACATTCTCTTCAGAGCCGCAGTGAAACCAGGAACCACGTGGAGAAGGCACCCACACTGAAAGTGCCTGGAGGGAACATTGGGGCTTCTTCTCAGTGTCTCTGACATAGGGTTTCACTGTCCCGGGAAACTCTCTGCTAACACCCTGCAGAGCGCTGTGCCCAATGTACAGAAACGTCTTGCGGTATCTCCTACAGGGAAAGTGCCAGGAGGGAATTGTGGAGCTTGTTCTCAGTGTCTCTGAGAATTGCTCTGATTATCTGTGTGACCTCTTTGCTAAGACTCTCCAGAGAGACGTCCTCAAAACAAACACACATCTTGACATATCTCCCACATTGATCGCAGTGTCTCCAGAAACGGCATTCAAGGAGCCAGGACCTTTTCTCCCTACACTGTCCATTGAGTTGTCCTCAAAACCAATATACATCCTGCTAGATCTCCCACATGGAAAGTGCCAGGAGGGAGAAGTGGGGATTATGTTTAGACTTTCTCGGAACTGCTTCAAATCAACTAGATATCTTTGTGCTGTAAATCTCCCAACAGCCAAACGCAAAAGCAGCAAACATCTCGCTGTATGTCCCACATCCAAAGTGCTAAGAGAGAGCTTGCTCTCCCTGTCTTTGAGTACTGTTTTCACTGTCCCGGTTACCTCTTTGCTAACATTCTCTTCAGAGCCGCAGTGAAACCAGGAACCACGTGGAGAAGGCACCCACACTGAAAGTGCCTGGAGGGAACATTGGGGCTTCTTCTCAGTGTCTCTGACATAGGGTTTCACTGTCCCGGGAAAGTCTCTGCTAACACCGTGCAGAGCGCTGTGCCCAATGTACAGAAACGTCTTGCGGTATCTCCTACAGGGAAAGTGCCAGGAGGGAATTGTCGAGCTTGTTCTCAGTGTCTCTGAGAATTGCTCTGATTATCTGTGTGACCTCTTTGCTAAGACTCTCCAGAGAGACGTCCTCAAAACAAACACACATCTTGACATATCTCCCACATTGATCGCAGTGTCTCCAGAAACGGCATTCAAGGAGCCAGGACCTTTTCTCCCTACACTGTCCATTGAGTTGTCCTCAAAACCAATATACATCCTGCTATATGTCCCACATGGAAAGTGCCAGGAGGGAGAAGTGGGGATTATGTTTAGACTTTCTCGGAACTGCTTCAAATCAACTAGATATCTTTGTGCTGTAAATCTCCCAACAGCCAAACGCAAAAGCAGCAAACATCTCGCTGTATGTCCCACATCGGAAGTGCTAAGAGAGAGCTTGCTCTCCCTGTCTTTGAGTACTGTTTTCACTGTCCCGGTTACCTCTTTGCTAACATTCTCTTCAGAGCCGCAGTGAAACCAGGAACCACGTGGAGAAGGCACCCACACT
Source organism: Chroicocephalus ridibundus (assembly GCF_963924245.1). Lineage (NCBI taxonomy): Eukaryota > Metazoa > Chordata > Aves > Charadriiformes > Laridae > Chroicocephalus > Chroicocephalus ridibundus. The sequence continues at coordinate 518,106 of NW_026961507.1, forward strand.
GAAAGTGCCTGGAGGGAACATTGGGGCTTCTTCTCAGTGTCTCTGACATAGGGTTTCACTGTCCCGGGAAACTCTCTGCTAACACCCTGCAGAGCGCTGTGCCCAATGTACAGAAACGTCTTGCGGTATCTCCTACAGGGAAAGTGCCAGGAGGGAATTGTGGAGCTTGTTCTCAGTGTCTCTGAGAATTGCTCTGATTATCTGTGTGACCTCTTTGCTAAGACTCTCCAGAGAGACGTCCTCAAAACAAACACACATCTTGACATATCTCCCACATTGATCGCAGTGTCTCCAGAAACGGCATTCAAGGAGCCAGGACCTTTTCTCCCTACACTGTCCATTGAGTTGTCCTCAAAACCAATATACATCCTGCTATATCTCCCACATGGAAAGTGCCAGGAGGGAGAAGTGGGGATTATGTTTAGACTTTCTCGGAACTGCTTCAAATCAACTAGATATCTTTGTGCTGTAAATCTCCCAACAGCCAAACGCAAAAGCAGAAAACATCTCGCTGTATGTCCCACATCCAAAGTGCCAAGAGAGAGCTTGCTCTCCCTGTCTTTGAGTACTGTTTTCACTGTCCCGGTTACCTCTTTGCTAACATTCTCTTCAGAGCCGCAGTGAAACCAGGAACCACGTGGAGAAGGCACCCACACTGAAAGTGCCTGGAGGGAACATTGGGGCTTCTTCTCAGTGTCTCTGACATAGGGTTTCACTGTCCCGGGAAAGTCTCTGCTAACACCGTGCAGAGCGCTGTGCCCAATGTACAGAAACGTCTTGCGGTATCTCCTACAGGGAAAGTGCCAGGAGGGAATTGTCGAGCTTGTTCTCAGTGTCTCTGAGAATTGCTCTGATTATCTGTGTGACCTCTTTGCTAAGACTCTCCAGAGAGCCGTCCTCAAAACAAACACACATCTTGACATATCTCCCACATTGATCGCAGTGTCTCCAGAAACGGCATTCAAGGAGCCAGGACCTTTTCTCCCTACACTGTCCATTGAGTTGTCCTCAAAACCAATATACATCCTGCTAGATCTCCCACATGGAAAGTGCCAGGAGGGAGAAGTGGGGATTATGTTTAGACTTTCTCGGAACTGCTTCAAATCAACTAGATATCTTTGTGCTGTAAATCTCCCAACAGCCAAACGCAAAAGCAGCAAACATCTCGCTGTATGTCCCACATCGGAAGTGCTAAGAGAGAGCTTGCTCTCCCTGTCTTTGAGTACTGTTTTCACTGTCCCGGTTACCTCTTTGCTAACATTCTCTTCAGAGCCGCAGTGAAACCAGGAACCACGTGGAGAAGGCACCCACACTGAAAGTGCCTGGAGGGAACATTGGGGCTTCTTCTCAGTGTCTCTGACATAGGGTTTCACTGTCCCGGGAAAGTCTCTGCTAACACCGTGCAGAGCGCTGTGCCCAATGTACAGAAACGTCTTGCGGTATCTCCTACAGGGAAAGTGCCAGGAGGGAATTGTGGAGCTTGTTCTCAGTGTCTCTGAGAATTGCTCTGATTATCTGTGTGACCTCTTTGCTAAGACTCTCCAGAGAGACGTCCTCAAAACAAACACACATCTTGACATATCTCCCACATTGATCGCAGTGTCTCCAGAAACGGCATTCAAGGAGCCAGGACCTTTTCTCCCTACACTGTCCATTGAGTTGTCCTCAAAACCAATATACATCCTGCTAGATCTCCCACATGGAAAGTGCCAGGAGGGAGAAGTGGGGATTATGTTTAGACTTTCTCGGAACTGCTTCAAATCAACTAGATATCTTTGTGCTGTAAATCTCCCAACAGCCAAACGCAAAAGCAGCAAACATCTCGCTGTATGTCCCACATCCAAAGTGCTAAGAGAGAGCTTGCTCTCCCTGTCTTTGAGTACTGTTTTCACTGTCCCGGTTACCTCTTTGCTAACATTCTCTTCAGAGCCGCAGTGAAACCAGGAACCACGTGGAGAAGGCACCCACACTGAAAGTGCCTGGAGGGAACATTGGGGCTTCTTCTCAGTGTCTCTGACATAGGGTTTCACTGTCCCGGGAAAGTCTCTGCTAACACCCTGCAGAGCGCTGTGCCCAATGTACAGAAACGTCTTGCGGTATCTCCTACAGGGAAAGTGCCAGGAGGGAATTGTGGAGCTTGTTCTCAGTGTCTCTGAGAATTGCTCTGATTATCTGTGTGACCTCTTTGCTAAGACTCTCAGAGAGACGTCCTCAAAACAAACACACATCTTGACATATCTCCCACATTGATCGCAGTGTCTCCAGAAACGGCATTCAAGGAGCCAGGACCTTTTCTCCCTACACTGTCCATTGAGTTGTCCTCAAAACCAATATACATCCTGCTAGATCTCCCACATGGAAAGTGCCAGGAGGGAGAAGTGGGGATTATGTTTAGACTTTCTCGGAACTGCTTCAAATCAACTAGATATCTTTGTGCTGTAAATCTCCCAACAGCCAAACGCAAAAGCAGCAAACATCTCGCTGTATGTCCCACATCGGAAGTGCTAAGAGAGAGCTTGCTCTCCCTGTCTTTGAGTACTGTTTTCACTGTCCCGGTTACCTCTTTGCTAACATTCTCTTCAGAGCCGCAGTGAAACCAGGAACCACGTGGAGAAGGCACCCACACTGAAAGTGCCTGGAGGGAACATTGGGGCTTCTTCTCAGTGTCTCTGACATAGGGTTTCACTGTCCCGGGAAACTCTCTGCTAACACCCTGCAGAGCGCTGTGCCCAATGTACAGAAACGTCTTGCGGTATCTCCTACAGGGAAAGTGCCAGGAGGGAATTGTCGAGCTTGTTCTCAGTGTCTCTGAGAATTGCTCTGATTATCTGTGTGACCTCTTTGCTAAGACTCTCCAGAGAGACGTCCTCAAAACAAACACACATCTTGACATATCTCCCACATTGATCGCAGTGTCTCCAGAAACGGCATTCAAGGAGCCAGGACCTTTTCTCCCTACACTGTCCATTGAGTTGTCCTCAAAACCAATATACATCCTGCTAGATCTCCCACATGGAAAGTGCCAGGAGGGAGAAGTGGGGATTATGTTTAGACTTTCTCGGAACTGCTTCAAATCAACTAGATATCTTTGTGCTGTAAATCTCCCAACAGCCAAACGCAAAAGCAGCAAACATCTCGCTGTATGTCCCACATCGGAAGTGCTAAGAGAGAGCTTGCTCTCCCTGTCTTTGAGTACTGTTTTCACTGTCCCGGTTACCTCTTTGCTAACATTCTCTTCAGAGCCGCAGTGAAACCAGGAACCACGTGGAGAAGGCACCCACACTGAAAGTGCCTGGAGGGAACATTGGGGCTTCTTCTCAGTGTCTCTGACATAGGGTTTCACTGTCCCGGGAAAGTCTCTGCTAACACCGTGCAGAGCGCTGTGCCCAATGTACAGAAACGTCTTGCGGTATCTCCTACAGGGAAAGTGCCAGGAGGGAATTGTCGAGCTTGTTCTCAGTGTCTCTGAGAATTGCTCTGATTATCTGTGTGACCTCTTTGCTAAGACTCTCCAGAGAGCCGTCCTCAAACAAACACACATCTTGACATATCTCCCACATTGATCGCAGTGTCTCCAGAAACGGCATTCAAGGAGCCAGGACCTTTTCTCCCTACACTGTCCATTGAGTTGTCCTCAAAACCAATATACATCCTGCTAGATCTCCCACATGGAAAGTGCCAGGAGGGAGAAGTGGGGATTATGTTTAGACTTTCTCGGAACTGCTTCAAATCAACTAGATATCTTTGTGCTGTAAATCTCCCAACAGCCAAACGCAAAAGCAGCAAACATCTCGCTGTATGTCCCACATCCAAAGTGCTAAGAGAGAGCTTGCTCTCCCTGTCTTTGAGTACTGTTTTCACTGTCCCGGTTACCTCTTTGCTAACATTCTCTTCAGAGCCGCAGTGAAACCAGGAACCACGTGGAGAAGGCACCCACACTGAAAGTGCCTGGAGGGAACATTGGGGCTTCTTCTCAGTGTCTCTGACATAGGGTTTCACTGTCCCGGGAAAGTCTCTGCTAACACCGTGCAGAGCGCTGTGCCCAATGTACAGAAACGTCTTGCGGTATCTCCTACAGGGAAAGTGCCAGGAGGGAATTGTCGAGCTTGTTCTCAGTGTCTCTGAGAATTGCTCTGATTATCTGTGTGACCTCTTTGCTAAGACTCTCCAGAGAGACGTCCTCAAAACAAACACACATCTTGACATATCTCCCACATTGATCGCAGTGTCTCCAGAAACGGCATTCAAGGAGCCAGGACCTTTTCTCCCTACACTGTCCATTGAGTTGTCCTCAAAACCAATATACATCCTGCTATATGTCCCACATGGAAAGTGCCAGGAGGGAGAAGTGGGGATTATGTTTAGACTTTCTCGGAACTGCTTCAAATCAACTAGATATCTTTGTGCTGTAAATCTCCCAACAGCCAAACGCAAAAGCAGCAAACATCTCGCTGTATGTCCCACATCGGAAGTGCTAAGAGAGAGCTTGCTCTCCCTGTCTTTGAGTACTGTTTTCACTGTCCCGGTTACCTCTTTGCTAACATTCTCTTCAGAGCCGCAGTGAAACCAGGAACCACGTGGAGAAGGCACCCACACTGAAAGTGCCTGGAGGGAACATTGGGGCTTCTTCTCAGTGTCTCTGACATAGGGTTTCACTGTCCCGGGAAACTCTCTGCTAACACCCTGCAGAGCGCTGTGCCCAATGTACAGAAACGTCTTGCGGTATCTCCTACAGGGAAAGTGCCAGGAGGGAATTGTGGAGCTTGTTCTCAGTGTCTCTGAGAATTGCTCTGATTATCTGTGTGACCTCTTTGCTAAGACTCTCCAGAGAGACGTCCTCAAAACAAACACACATCTTGACATATCTCCCACATTGATCGCAGTGTCTCCAGAAACGGCATTCAAGGAGCCAGGACCTTTTCTCCCTACACTGTCCATTGAGTTGTCCTCAAAACCAATATACATCCTGCTATATCTCCCACATGGAAAGTGCCAGGAGGGAGAAGTGGGGATTATGTTTAGACTTTCTCGGAACTGCTTCAAATCAACTAGATATCTTTGTGCTGTAAATCTCCCAACAGCCAAACGCAAAAGCAGAAAACATCTCGCTGTATGTCCCACATCCAAAGTGCCAAGAGAGAGCTTGCTCTCCCTGTCTTTGAGTACTGTTTTCACTGTCCCGGTTACCTCTTTGCTAACATTCTCTTCAGAGCCGCAGTGAAACCAGGAACCACGTGGAGAAGGCACCCACACTGAAAGTGCCTGGAGGGAACATTGGGGCTTCTTCTCAGTGTCTCTGACATAGGGTTTCACTGTCCCGGGAAAGTCTCTGCTAACACCGTGCAGAGCGCTGTGCCCAATGTACAGAAACGTCTTGCGGTATCTCCTACAGGGAAAGTGCCAGGAGGGAATTGTCGAGCTTGTTCTCAGTGTCTCTGAGAATTGCTCTGATTATCTGTGTGACCTCTTTGCTAAGACTCTCCAGAGAGACGTCCTCAAAACAAACACACATCTTGACATATCTCCCACATTGATCGCAGTGTCTCCAGAAACGGCATTCAAGGAGCCAGGACCTTTTCTCCCTACACTGTCCATTGAGTTGTCCTCAAAACCAATATACATCCTGCTAGATCTCCCACATGGAAAGTGCCAGGAGGGAGAAGTGGGGATTATGTTTAGACTTTCTCGGAACTGCTTCAAATCAACTAGATATCTTTGTGCTGTAAATCTCCCAACAGCCAAACGCAAAAGCAGAAAACATCTCGCTGTATGTCCCACATCCAAAGTGCCAAGAGAGAGCTTGCTCTCCCTGTCTTTGAGTACTGTTTTCACTGTCCCGGTTACCTCTTTGCTAACATTCTCTTCAGAGCCGCAGTGAAACCAGGAACCACGTGGAGAAGGCACCCACACTGAAAGTGCCTGGAGGGAACATTGGGGCTTCTTCTCAGTGTCTCTGACATAGGGTTTCACTGTCCCGGGAAAGTCTCTGCTAACACCGTGCAGAGCGCTGTGCCCAATGTACAGAAACGTCTTGCGGTATCTCCTACAGGGAAAGTGCCAGGAGGGAATTGTGGAGCTTGTTCTCAGTGTCTCTGAGAATTGCTCTGATTATCTGTGTGACCTCTTTGCTAAGACTCTCCAGAGAGACGTCCTCAAAACAAACACACATCTTGACATATCTCCCACATTGATCGCAGTGTCTCCAGAAACGGCATTCAAGGA